>NW_021144767.1:8839364-8899364 GCF_900634625.1 Parambassis ranga
ACCTTTATTTATAAAGCGCCTTACTACAACTGGAGATTGCCCAAAGCTCTTTATACATGAAACAAAATAAAAAAAAATTAGAACGAGAGAAATAATAAAAACAATAAAAACGATAAAAGAATACCATAAGACACGGCGATGTCTTAAAAGCCTCTCTCAACAGCTGGGTCTCAAGTTGGCCTTAAACAGTGGCAGGTCTGTGCATAGCTCAAAGGGAAGGCTATTCCACACTTTAGGACCTGACACCGCAAAAGGCCCTGGTCAGTTGGTGAATGTTTAAAATCTCAGACACACAAGTGAAAAACAAACAGCAGAAGTTTCAAATCGATTCTGAACTTCACAGGGAGCCAGTGGAAAGAGTAGAGGACAGGTGTGACGTGATCATGCTTATGACTGTGAGCATGCAGGCAGCAGCGTTCTGTACTAGCTGTAAGTGATCCGACGCTTGGTTAACTCCAACATAGAGTGCGTTACAATAGTCAGGACGGGAGCTAACAAAAGCATAAATGGTTTCTCCTGATCTCTCTGACTCAGGAAGGGCTTGACTTAGGCGAGGAGGCGAAGCTGAAAAAAGCTAGCCCTAACCACAGAATCGATTTGTTTCTCAAATTTTCTTGAAGACGTTTCGCTGCTCCTCCAAGCAGCTTCATCAGTTCTAACTGTTGGTGGGAAACATGGTTTATATGTGGTTGCAGACCTCAGTGGGTGGGTCTGGGTGAAACTTAAAAAACAATAGCACTAAATGTTTCCATACTTACCTGTGATGATCTGGCTGACTGGGCCAGGTGTGTCTAACGACTATGAAACTGCCGGAGGTGGACTGGTTGACAGCCCTTTGTCCTCAAAGGAGTGTCCTCTGTCTCTGAGGTGGAGGTGAACAGCTGAGTCTTGTCCTGAGGAGGTGGCTCTCCTGTGCTGAGCCATTCTTCTGTGGAGTGGTTGTTTAGTTTCTCCAATGTACAGATCAGAGCATTCCTCACTGCACTGGACTGCATATATCACATGCTGTGTTTCTCCCTGGGAGTTGTCATGGGTTTGAAATGGACCGGGATGTCATGGTTATTGAAGATCCTGCGGAGTTTCTCTGATACTCCTGACACATATGGAATGGAGATGTTCCTTCTTGTTTTTGTGGCTTTGGTAAGTGCCCACTTGGGGTAGCCACAGGTGGGCAACATACAACGTGCTAGAGCAGACTGTCAAACTGATGAACTCCAAAACGGCCATTAAATGGCACCAAAACATCCCATAACTGTGGCGGAGCAACGAAGCGGCACATACCACTAAAACACCCAGCGCTGACACATCGGTCCAAACGCCATGTGAGTGGTACATATAGTGCTTCAGCAGATTGTCTAAGCGATAAAGTCCAAAACGGGCACTAAATGCCATCAAAACAGCCTCCAGCAAAATGGCATGTTGCTTAAAAACAGAGGCACGTGAGCCACAGATCGCCACATACCACTAAAACAGTCAGACATGGCACCAAAACAGCCAGACATGGCACTTTGAGATCGGTACATACTACTTCAGCAAGCGAGGCATGCCAAATGCCTGCACAGGGTAATTAATGGGATCCTGTGTCATCCACCTGCTCCTTTTTTTCACCCTAAACCAGGCTTGATGTCACACTCTTCACCTTGTACTGCCTCCTTCACCTCCACACACACACTTGTTTTTCCCTTTTCATCTATGTGTTGTCAATGTTGACTCATTGCTGGTTAGAGATGACAGAAATAGTACACTTGATGACTCACTAGAGGTCTTTTCAGACACCAGGTGCTGCTGCCACCAAGCGTTTGTAACTATATGAAAAAAATGGCCTGAACTCTGATCTTATCAGCTGCCATTTGATGTGGAGGCACAGGCAGGTACACAGGGTCTATGACCACATATGCTGTAAGATCATCTCATGTCACTGTGACACAGAGCTCCCTCCCTGATTCAGAGGTGGATGACCATTTTCTTTCATGATATGATGCTTAAACATTCAATGTATTACCGTCAGGCACAAAGAATATGATGAATGCCTGTCAAAACAACACTTGTGTCCACCTCCTGGCAACAAGAGTGATTACATTAATACCAGTGATGAATGGAGATTGTTCTGGGTTTACCAGGAACTTTACAGAGCTAGTACTGTCCCTGTCTATCTAGAGCATCTTTGCCAGGTTTTCCCCATCAGAAGCTCGACCATACTCCTTGTCACTCCATGCTGCTGTACTTTATACTAAATTTACTGTTGTTCCCCACTTCAGCTTTGCCTCTTGGAATGCCAGGATAGGTATTTCACCACATTTAAAGATCCAGTATAGTGTGAAATGCAGCATTGCTTGCTGTTAAAAGGCTCTATCAGCATAGTGTAAACTTTTATCTAGGTTTCTGGGTAAGACCATTGATCATGTTTTCTGAAACCCAGAAAATATGTTATTGTGTGGAGGTATCCAGGGGAGTTAGGATAACCAAAAGCGATGTGTTATCTTCATCATTTTATACGTTTAATGAGTTGGTTGGATTCTTGGTTTTAGAGCATCCCCCTATATTGTGTTCTGTTCTTTTCAGACTGCCTGTAAACAGTTAGAAGGTGGAATTTCTCTTTTTAAATGAATGGAGTAGCAA
Organism: Parambassis ranga; assembly: GCF_900634625.1. Taxonomy (NCBI): domain Eukaryota; kingdom Metazoa; phylum Chordata; class Actinopteri; family Ambassidae; genus Parambassis; species Parambassis ranga. Next base: position 8,841,984 of record NW_021144767.1, read on the forward strand.
ACGGTAACAAGTGAAACATCCTCATTAAGAGAGATACTTTACTGACACAGAACATCATGGCCAGATATTTACAGTACAATTGGAGGCAAGGCAAGCTTTATTTATATAGCACCATTCATACACAAGGCAATTCAGAGTGCTTTACATAAGATAAAATCACAGAATAAAACATTTTAAAACACTCAATTAAGAAGGAAATTAAAATCATAAAAAGAATAAAATCATAACATCAAATGTTGTGACAGAGCTTGGTAGCAGGTGTAGCAGCAGCATGTCCACAGTTCCACAGTATACGGTTACATGGCTGAGAGAGGCAGATGACAGATGTTCTCCTGATTATTTTCCCCATCTTCAACAGGATTCCCTCCTTTCGTTGTCACGCTGTCAGCGAAGCTTTCCATGTAGGTAGAGTGCCGCTGCACCGGCTAAAGCAAATATAACAGCAAAACGCTTCCACGCTTTGGTCGCAGCGCTGTATTGTTTTCGTAAAGTGTCATAGTCTGCCATGCTCAGAAAGTACTTAGATCCATCAGAAGGGGGTCTAAGATTCAGGGTGCCATCTGGGTCCAGCGTCAGCTGGCCTACACCAGTAACACGTGTGCCCACCTGAAAAAAGGTGCATATTTTCATAATGTATTGTTACTATGTAAATTATTAGTGATAAGCAACAGACATTTTGTTGTGAATTAACTATTAAAATAACGAGCATTGGTAACTGACTCTAAGCATTTCCTCGGTCTCCAGTCGACTGTAGGACTTCACCCCGCTGAAATACCATCCAAGAACACTGAATCCATGGCTGACCTGGAGAAACCTCTTGTACAACATCTCCATGTTCAGTCCAGAGGCCTTCAGTGGACAATGGACTTGGACTGCAGTCCCATCCGAACCCCTTAATACGAAGGGCACCGATGTCACTTGTTGATGACTCTTGAAAAGAGCAGAGTAAAGGCTGCTCAATCCCAGCCTGGGCTCTGTGACTTCCACTTTGTGCACCACACCAACAATGTCTTCATGACACTGACTCCTCAGTGGCTCGCCTACAGGCTCCACAACACCTACAATATATACACAAACATACAGTATGAAGTGGAAATACATAATCATCACTTGTTTGTATTGATCCAGTTCTGGTTACCTTCAACAACAGCATACTGCAGACGTGCTCCTGGTGTAACCTCCAAAGTGTCTTTAAGGTTTCCATCTATGTTGATGTGGGAGGCATTCTGAATATGACACACACATAGTCAGATGGCACATGGAGGTTTTACAAACTTGCACATTACACTGCATGACCATCACCAACAACATGTTAAAGGGCTGCAAAGGATTTTAGTTAAACAAGTAGGAGAGCTTTTCTCAAGCATTTTTGCATGGTGTACTTCTTTGTCAGAGACTAGTGAGCTGTCAGCATGCACTGAATGCAACAGTCCCTCTGTAAGTATTAGCAGTCAGAACCGCAATTCACTTTGCAGACTACTGCTATATAATGTTAATGAAATACATTCTTACTCACATCAAGCTCATCTGCTGTCTTCTTCTTCTTTCTATACATATAGCAAAGGCCTGAAACAGCCAAGCCGGCCCCAAGACACAGTGCCTCTGTCAGTGAAAAACCGAGACAGAATTTCGCCATTTCCTCTGGATGCCCTGTCACGGTCCTAAGAGCAATCCTGCACAAACATAAAACATGTAAGAGACTGTGAGATGCATCTTCCTGCATCTTAGCCATGTACTCAACTCCGAACCAACAGCAGGTGGAAATTAAAGCTGCAAGCAGCATTGCGGGCCCTCGCGCACCTTGCGACCCGCAGGGCCATTGCAGTTTCCTGTCCTATGCTCTTCTCTCCTCTCATTTCCAGAGACGTAGAACAAAAACATGTTTAAAAGAGAAATTTCCTGCTGGGAGGTGGCGCTATGACCGTGTCATCATATTAGCATATATCTGTTCAGACTCGGGTCCATAGCAGTACTGTAAGATTTTGTCCACATTGCATGAAGTATGTTGGAGGTATGGCAGAAAATACTGTGTTTCTTTGTATTGGCAAATGGTCAACTTTGAGGCCACGCCCCCGCCACACCGTAACTCTTTTGTAAGAGTTTTGGAATGCGTCTGCTTTCCATGGTGTCCTGAGTGGACACAGTGAATTTCAGCCCAATTGGATGAAGTATGCGAGGCGTGAAAAGTTTTGTAGCAGGGTGACAAATAGGCAAAAAATGGCCACAAAAGTCAAAATGGCGGACTTCCTGTTGGGTAGTAATCCCTAAGGTTTCAATAGGGCTCTTGCACCATTCGGTGCTCGGGCCCTAACTATTACTGAGTGGTTACATGTTATTTCCTTAACAATCAGCCCTAAACTAAACTCACTTTAACAATAACTTGTAAACTTGGCCACACTTGTTGTTACTTGACACACTGTCTGTGTTAAAAGTCCAGTTAAATGAGAATCCGTATCCTGTCGGTCTACCCCAAAGTGGCATTTGGCCTGCCTCGCTTGATGAAGTGGCATGTGGCGATCTCAAAGTGCCATGTCTGACTGTGTTAGTGGCATGTGGCGATCTGTGGCTCACATGCCAGCTTCTGGGGATGTTTTGGTGCCATTTAATGCCTGTTTTGGACTTCATCAGTAGGACAGCCTGCTCTAGCACCATGTGTCACTCATATTATAATATATGAATGTATGGATCTTCCAGGGGTTCGTACAGCTCTGTGGCTCATATACCTGTTTTTAGCAGAATGCCACTGTCTGTGTCTGTCAGCGGAAGACAAGGAGCTGCACATAGCTAAACAGCAGCAGTATATATAGCGGCTTCCTCAAAGCTCCAAAGTCCCAGATGAGAGGAGAGATGGGCCCTGCCTCTCTGTATGAGGCGCTGTAGCCTAATGTGAAATGAGGCCTTCTGCCTCTTGATGAGGTTTGATATAGTACATGGACATGGGATAAAACGCTGCATTGGGGAGATGAAAACATAAACCAAAAGAATAACCCGGTGATGAACGTGCAAAGGTGTGCGCTATGGTTACGGTATGATGTGCTGCGTTATGTTACGACACGCTGCGGTCAACAAAAACTGTGGCCACCCAGCTTCTTCTCTCCTCCTAACACCTGTGACGGTGAGTGAGTGCCCCTTTAATAGAATCCGGTTGTCACCACCTACACCACGTGACGCAAATATTCCCCATCACCATGACAACCATACGACAAACAACAAATTACTCACTATATGTCTGCTCCAGTCTTCCTTCTAAGACTCTGACGACAGTCCGCTCGTCTCAACAGGTTTATTGGAAAGTGTGAAACTGAAAACAAACACATACAACGAATTACCAACAGTCAATATGCATTTATGAACTAAAACTGAATTCAGTATTATTAATACGTTGTATGTCTAAATATAAATGGTTGATGAGAGTTTGACTCCTGCAAGATTAAGTAAATTCAATACAAATGTTTTAGACGTGTGTGTTAAATGCAGGGCAGAGAATTGTTGCAGTTTGCACCAAGATGAAAGAATTTTGGACAGAAATTGTAGAAATAATGCAGGAAATCCTACAAATCAACATTGAACTAGAACTTACATGTTTTTATCTTAGGCATCCCTCCCAATAGATACAAGATAAAACACAGAGAGCAATTTGTTGATTTAAGTTTGTTACAAGCAACAAAGGTCCTACCAGCGGCTAGCGCCCTCTACAGTCGAAGACCACAACAGTCAAAGAAGCACTCGATCAAATGTAAAAAAATGTCAACACAAGCACAAAACCACACCATAAAGTCACAACAAAGTACTCACTATATGTCTGCTTCTGTCCTGTAACTACTGAACAACTACACAACAAAAAGCTGAGTGACACGTACCTTTGAACCGCTCTCTGTCTCCATGGTAACATGACGCTTTAGATGAGCAGCTGGGACTCTTAAATAACCACGTCATAGAATGCAGTGAGCATCTGTTTCTAAATAAATTATATAAATAAAGCTGCCTTTTTATAACAAAACAGCTGCACTGCCACCATCTATGGCTCCTACAGTATATATGATGCTGTTAGCCGTTCCTGTCCTGATCCAGACTGTTGTCGGCAACACAGGGGAGAGCGTCTCCAGGGCAGCATTGCTTGCTGTTAAAAGGCTCTATCAGCATAGTGTAAACTTTTATCTAGGTTTCTGGGTAAGACCATTGATCATGTTTTCTGAAACCCAGAAAATATGTTATTGTGTGGAGGTATCCAGGGGAGTTAGGATAACCAAAAGCGATGTGTTATCTTCATCATTTTATACGTTTAATGAGTTGGTTGGATTCTTGGTTTTAGAGCATCCCCCTATATTGTGTTCTGTTCTTTTCAGACTGCCTGTAAACAGTTAGAAGGTGGAATTTCTCTTTTTAAATGATGGAGTAGCAAACGGTAACAAGTGAAACATAGCTTCCGGCGCGGCCTCGCGGTAGCAGCCAGCCAGAGAAGCTCCGCACACCGCGGGTGTATTAAGTTGTTTTTCGTAATTTATTCCTACTCTACACACTCTACTTCGTACTAAATCGAAGTATAAGCGGTCAGGCACTGCAATAATGCGTCTTTTTCGGACTTTCTTCGTGGTCTTCGTCGCTTTTGGAGCACTTTTATCATGCCGCGTCTCGGCCGTGACGGAAACACGCCAGGGCTCCATTGTTTACACCAGGGATCAGCTGATGAGTCTCCAGCACAGCGGGATGTATGGCCAGCGACACGAAATCCCCAAAGAACTAAGAAGGAAACAACGCGGAAGCAGAGGGGGCAAAAGAAGCAGCTGAGGAAAAGAAGATACAAGCCGTATCTTCCTTCTATCGTCATGGGTAATGTTAGATCACTGGGTAAGATGGAAGAGTTAACATCTCGCACAAAAGCGAGTGTGTGTTTCGTGAGGCGTCTGTAATGTGCTTTACAGAGACGTGGCTGCACGCAAACATACCGGACTCTACCGTGAGTTTAGCCGGCTTTCAGTTGGTACGGGCGGACAGGAACTGCACCGAGGCGGCAGGAAGAAAGGAGGGGGACTGGCGCTCTACGTGAACAACCGGTGGTGCAGCCCGGGACACGTTACGGTAAAGGAGCGTGTGTGCAGCCCGGACATTGAACTGCTAGCGGTGAGTCTACGTCCGTATTATTTGCCCAGAGAGTTCTCTCACGCCATTGTACTCGTTGTTTACATGCTCCCTCGGCTGAGGCGTCGCGGGCTACTGACGTCATCAGCTCTGTGACCGCGAGGCTTCAGACCCAGCACCCTAATGCCTTCATAGCGATTTCTGGCGATTTTAACCATGTTAATCTGAAATCAACTCTGCCCACTTTCAAGCAGTTTGTGGACTGTAAAACAAGAGAAAATAAACTCTAGATTTACTGTATGCTAATGTTAAAGAGGCATACAGCTCCATAGCTCTCCCTCCCTTGGGCAGATCAGACCATAGCCTAGTCCACCTCAAACCCCAGTATATACCAGCAGTACAGCGGCAGCCGGTGACCACCAAAACTGTACGGAGGTGGACACCGGAAGCCCTGGAGACCCTGCAGGGATGTTTTGAGGTGACTGACTGGGATGTGTTCTGTGACACCCACGGTGAGGATAGACACACTCACAGACTGTATCACAGAATATGTTAATTTTTGTACATTCTCTAATCCCCCAGGTCAATACGCTGCTTTCCAAACAATAAACCATGGGTGACAAAGGACATCAAGGCATCACTCAACAGAAAGAAGACAGCCTTCTTGAGTGGAGACAGAGAGGAGATGAGGAGGGCCCAGGCAGAGGTGAGGGAGAATTGGAGAGGGCAAGGAGAGCTACAGGAGGAAGCTGGAGAGCCAACTTGCCCGGAACAACTTGAGGGAGGTATGGAGTGGTATGCGAACCATCACCGGCCACAATAGGATCTCCGACCAGCTGATGGATGGAGATCTGCAGGAGGCCAACCAGCTGAACCTGTTTTTCAACAGGTTTGATAGTCCACTCCCTGACCACCCCCCCCCCCCCCTCCCTGTGATGCACCATTAACACCTGTCGATAACAACAATGTACCTCCTCCTCCTCCCCCTCCCCCTAACCACACTAACCAGTCTCACCTCCCCATCAATAACATCACCCTGCCCCCCTTACCCCACCTCCCATTAACAACCCCCCACCCTCCCCCATCAGATCTCTCTCTCTGCTCTTCTGTGTCCACAGTTACCATCACCACAGAAGATGTGAGGAGGGAGTTCAGTCGCCTACGACCGGGAAAAGCTGCAGGACCGGACGGACTCAGCCCCAGAGTACTCAGGGACTGTGCCACACAGCTGTGTGGGGTCTTCCAGCACATCTTCTCCCTGAGTCTGAGCCTGATGACTGTCCCTGCCCTGTGGAAGACAACATGCCTTGTTCCTGTGCCCAAGACCAAACATCCGAGCACACACAGCGACTACAGACCAGTTGCTCTGACTTCACATGTGATGAAGTCTCTGGAGAGGCTGGTCCTGAAACACTGCGTGCTGTTGTGGAACCATCGCTGGACCCCCTGCAGTTTGCTTACCAGCCCCGTATTGGAGTGGAGGACGCCATCATCTACCTGCTGCACAGAGCACACACCTACTTGGAGGAGGGCAGGTAACACTGTTAGAATCATGTTCTTTGATTTTTCAGTGCGTTTAACACCGTGCAGCCTGCCCTTTTGAATAGGAAGCTCCTGGACATGCAGGTAGAGACCCCACTGGTCACCTGGATCACTAACTATCTTACAGGTCGACCACAATTTGTGAGGCTGAGGAACACCGTCTCGGACACGATAGTGAGCAGCACGGGGCACCCCAGGGCACGGTACTGTCTCCATTCCTGTCACACTCTATACATCGGACTTCAGCCACTGCTCACAGTCCTGCCACCTGCAGAAGTTCTCGGATGACTCTGCCATTGTGGGCTGTACCAGCAGAGGTCGGGAGGCGGAGTATATGAGTGTGGTGGACAGCTTTGTGGAGTGGTGCGGACAGAACCACCTGCAGCTGAATGTCACAAAGACAAGAGAGCTGGTGGTGGACTTCAGGACAAGCACCAGACACTCCCTAACCCGGTCAGCATCAAGGGTACCAACGTGGACATTGTGGACAGCTACAAATACCTGGGTGTCCACATTGACCACAACTGGACTGGTCCACAAACGCAGAGGCAATATACAGGAAGGGACAGAGTCGCCTGTATCTACTGAGGAGACTCGGGTCCTTTAACGTCTGCCAGACCATGCTGCAGATGTTTTACCACTCGGTGGTCTCCAGCGTCATCTTCTACGCTGTAGTGTGCTGGGGCAGCAGGATGAAGGCGGCCGACACCAACAGACTCAACAAGCTCATTAGGAAGGCTGGCTCGGTGCTGGAGTGGAGCTGGAGTCTGTGGTGGAGGTGACGGAGAGGAGAATACTGAGGAAACTCCTCAGTATTCGTAACAACACGTCTCACCCCCTGCACGACACACTGCTGTCCTACAGGAGCACATTCAGCGGTAGACTGAGACTACCGAGGAGCAGCACAGAACGCCACAGGAGGTTCCTTCCTGCCAGTGGCCATCAGACTGTATAACTCCTCCCCTTTCTGTAGGGAGAAGCGCTAGATAATCATGTCAGGCATCACTGTCATTCCCTCCACTGGTCTATATTATGTTTACTTAGCACCTTACATCTCCATATTGTATCCATGTATCATATATTGTGCTCATACTGCGTACTGTACTCTTATTTGGATTATAGTGACACTTATACTCTTATACTCTGTACTTAACTGCATTTAATGTAACTTGATACCTCTGGCACAAGAATTTCCTTCGGGATTAATAAAGTTTTATCTTATCTTATCTTATCTTATCCTCATTAAGAGAGATACTTTACTGACACAGAACATTCATGGCCAGATATTTACAGTACAATTGGAGGCAAGGCAAGCTTTAATTATATAGCACCATTCATCACAAGGCAATTCAGAGTGCTTACATAAGATAAAATCACAGAATAAAACATTTTAAAACACTCAATTAAGAAGGAAATTAAAATCATAAAAGAATAAAATCATAACATCAAATGTTGTGACAGAGCTTGGTAGCAGGTGTAGCAGCAGCATGTCCACAGTTCCACAGTATACGGTTACATGGCTGAGAGAGGCAGATGACAGATGTTCTCCTGATTATTTTCCCCATCTTCAACAGGATTCCCTCCTTTCGTTGTCACGCTGCCAGCGAAGCTTTCCGTGTTGTTAGAGTGCCGCTGCACCGGCTAAAGCAAATATAACAGCAAAACGCTTCCACGCTTTGGTCGCAGCGCTGTATTGTTTTCGTAAAGTGTCATAGTCTGCCATGCTCAGAAAGTACTTAGATCCATCAGAAGGGGGTCTAAGATTCAGGGTGCCATCTGGGTCCAGCGTCAGCGGCCTACACCAGTAACACGTGTGCCCACCTGAAAAAGGTGCATATTTTCATAATGTATTGTTACTATGTAAATTATTAGTGATAAGCAACAGGACATTTTGTTGTGAATTAACTATTAAATAACGAGCATTGGTAACTGACTCTAAGCATTTCCTCGGTCTCCAGTTGACTGTAGGACTTCACCCCGCCTGAAATACCATCCAAGAACACTGAATCCATGGCTGACCTGGAGAAACCTCTTGTACAACATCTCCATGTTCAGTCCAGAGGCCTTCAGTGGACAATGGACTTGGACTGCAGTCCCATCCGAACCCCTTAATACGAAGGGCACCGATGTCACTTGTTTGTGCAAGACTGGCTTATCATGACTCTTGAAAAGAGCAGAGTAAAGGCTGCTCAATCCCAGCCTGGGCTCTGTGACTTCCACTTTGTGCACCACACCAACAATGTCTTCATGACACTGACTCCTCAGTGGCTCGCCTACAGGCTCCACAACACCTACAATATATACACAAACATACAGTATGAAGTGGAAATACATAATCATCACTTGTTTGTATTGATCCAGTTCTGGTTACCTTCAACAACAGCATACTGCAGACGTGCTCCTGGTTGTAACCTCCAAAGTGTCTTTAAGGTTCCATCTATGTTGATGTGGGAGGCATTCTGAATATGACACACACATAGTCAGATGGCACATGGAGGTTTTACAAACTTGCACATTACACTGCATGACCATCACCAACAACATGTTAAAGGGCTGCAAAGGATTTTAGTTAAACAAGTAGGAGAGCTTTTCTCAAGCATTTTTGCATGGTGTACTTCTTTGTCAGAGACTAGTGAGCTGTCAGCATGCACTGAATGCAACAGTCCCTCTGTAAGTATTAGCAGTCAGAACCGCAATTCACTTTGCAGACTACTGCTATATAATGTTAATGAAATACATTCTTACTCACATCAAGCTCATCTGCTGTCTTCTTCTTCTTTCTATACATATAGTAGCAAAGGCCTGAAACAGCCAAGCCGGCCCCAAGACACAGTGCCTCTGTCAGTGAAAAACCGAGACAGAATTTCGCCATTTCCTCTGGATGCCCTGTCACGGTCCTAAGAGCAATCCTGCACAAACATAAAACATGTAAGAGGACTGTGAGATGCATCTTCCTGCATCTTAGCCATGTACTCAACTCCGAACCAACAGCAGGTGGAAATTAAAGCTGCAAGCAGCATTGCGGGCCCTCGCGCACCTTGCGACCCGCAGGGCCATTGCAGTTTCCTGTCCTATGCTCTTCTCTCCTCTCATTTCCAGAGACGTAGAACAAAAACATGTTTAAAAGAGAAATTTCCTGCTGGGAGGTGGCGCTATGACCGTGTCATCATATTAGCATATATATCTGTTCAGACTCGGGTCCATAGCAGTACTGTAAGATTTTGTCCACATTGCATGAAGTATGTTGGAGGTATGGCAGAAAATACTGTGTTTCTTTGTATTGGCAAATGGTCAACTTTGAGGCCACGCCCCCGCCACACCGTAACTCTTTTGTAAGAGTTTTGGAATGCGTCTGTTCCCTATGGTGTCCTGAGTGGACACAGTGAATTTCAGCCCAATTGGATGAAGTATGCGAGGTGTGAAAAGTTTTGTAGCAGGGTGACAAATAGGCAAAAAATGGCCACAAAAGTCAAAATGGCGGACTTCCTGTTGGGTAGTAATCCCTAAGGTTTCAATAGGGCTCTTGCACCATTCGGTGCTCGGGCCCTAACTATTACTGAGTGGTTACATGTTATTTCCTTAACAATCAGCCCTAAACTAACTCACTTTAACAATAACTTGTAAACTTGGCCACACTTGTTGTTACTTGACACACTGTCTGTGTTAAAAGTCCAGTTAAATGAGAATCCGTATCCTGTCGGTCTACCCCAAAGTGGCATTTGGCCTGCCTCGCTTGATGAAGTGGCATGTGGCGATCTCAAAGTGCCATGTCTGACTGTGTTAGTGGCATGTGGCGATCTGTGGCTCACATGCCAGCTTCTGGGGATGTTTTGGTGCCATTTAATGCCTGTTTTGGACTTCATCAGTAGGACAGCCTGCTCTAGCACCATGTGTCACTCATATATTATAATATATGAATGTATGGATCTTCCAGGGGTTCGTACAGCTCTGTGGCTCATATACCTGTTTTTAGCAGAATGCCACTGTCTGTGTCTGTCAGCGGAAGACAAGGAGCTGCACATAGCTAAACAGCAGCAGTATATATAGCGGCTTCCTCAAAGCTCCAAAGTCCCAGATGAGAGGAGAGATGGGCCCTGCCTCTCTGTATGAGGCGCTGTAGCCTAATGTGAAATGAGGCCTTCTGCCTCTTGATGAGGTTTGATATAGTACATGGACATGGATAAAACGCTGCATTGGGGAGATGAAAACATAAACCAAAAGAATAACCCGGTGATGAACGTGCAAAGGTGTGCGCTATGGTTACGGTATGATGTGCTGCGTTATGTTACGACACGCTGCGGTCAACAAAAACTGTGGCCACCCAGCTTCTTCTCTCCTCCTAACACCTGTGACGGTGAGTGAGTGCCCCTTTAATAGAATCCGGTTGTCACCACCTACACCACGTGACGCAAATATTCCCCATCACCATGACAACCATATGACAAACAACAAATTACTCACTATATGTCTGCTCCAGTCTTCCTTCTAAGACTCTGACGACAGTCCGCTCGTCTCAACAGGTTTATTGGAAAGTGTGAAACTGAAAACAAACACATACAACGAATTACCAACAGTCAATATGCATTTATGAACTAAAACTGAATTCAGTATTATTAATACGTTGTATGTCTAAATATAAATGGTTGATGAGAGTTTGACTCCTGCAAGATTAAGTAAATTCAATACAAATGTTTTAGACGTGTGTGTTAAATGCAGGGCAGAGAATTGTTGCAGTTTGCACCAAGATGAAAGAATTTTGGACAGAAATTGTAGAAATAATGCAGGAAATCCTACAAATCAACATTGAACTAGAACTTACATGTTTTTATCTTAGGCATCCCCCCAATAGATACAAGATAAAACACAGAGAGCAATTTGTTGATTTAAGTTTGTTACAAGCAACAAAGGTCCTACCAGCGGCTAGCGCCCTCTACAGTCGAAGACCACAACAGTCAAAGAAGCACTCGATCAAATGTAAAAAAATGTCAACACAAGCACAAAACCACACCATAAAGTCACAACAAAGTACTCACTATATGTCTGCTTCTGTCCTGTAACTACTGAACAACTACACAACAAAAAGCTGAGTGACACGTACCTTTGAACCGCTCTCTGTCTCCATGGTAACATGACGCTTTAGATGAGCAGCTGGGACTCTTAAATAACCACGTCATAGAATGCAGTGAGCATCTGTTTCTAAATAAATTATATAAATAAAGCTGCCTTTTTATAACAAAACAGCTGCACTGCCACCATCTATGGCTCCTACAGTATATATGACTGCTGTTAGCCGTTCCTGTCCTGATCCAGACTGTTGTCGGCAACACAGGGGAGAGCAGTCTCCAGGGCAGCATTGCTTGCTGTTAAAAGGCTCTATCAGCATAGTGTAAACTTTTATCTAGGTTTCTGGGTAAGACCATTGATCATGTTTTCTGAAACCCAGAAAATATGTTATTGTGTGGAGGTATCCAGGGGAGTTAGGATAACCAAAAGCGATGTGTTATCTTCATCATTTTATACGTTTAATGAGTTGGTTGGATTCTTGGTTTTAGAGCATCCCCCTATATTGTGTTCTGTTCTTTTCAGACTACCTGTAAACAGTTAGAATGTGGAATTTCTCTTTTTAAATGAATGGAGTAGCAAACGGTAACAAGTGAAACATAGCTTCCGGCGCGGCCTCGCGGTAGCAGCCAGCCAGAGAAGCTCCGCACACCGCGGGTGTATTAAGTTGTTTTTCGTAATTTATTCCTACTCTACCACACTCTACTTCGTACTAAATCGAAGTATAAGCGGTCAGGCACTGCAATAATGCGTCTTTTTCGGACTTTCTTCGTGGTCTTCGTCGCTTTTGGAGCACTTTTATCATGCCGCGTCTCGGCCGTGACGGAAACACGCCAGGGCTCCATTGTTTACACCAGGGATCAGCTGATGAGTCTCCAGCACAGCGGGATGTATGGCCAGCGACACGAAATCCCCAAAGAACTAAGAAGGAAACAACGTGGAAGCAGAGGGGGCAAAAGAAGACAGCTGAGGAAAAGAAGATACAAGCCGTATCTTCCTTCTATCGTCATGGGTAATGTTAGATCACTGGGTAAGATGGAAGAGTTAACATCTCGCACAAAGAGCGAGTGTGTGTTTCGTGAGGCGTCTGTAATGTGCTTTACAGAGACGTGGCTGCACGCAAACATACCGGACTCTACCGTGAGTTTAGCCGGCTTTCAGTTGGTACGGGCGGACAGGAACTGCACCGAGAGCGGCAGGAAGAAAGGAGGGGGACTGGCGCTCTACGTGAACAACCGGTGGTGCAGCCCGGGACACGTTACGGTAAAGGAGCGTGTGTGCAGCCCGGACATTGAACTGCTAGCGGTGAGTCTACGTCCGTATTATTGCCCAGAGAGTTCTCTCACGCCATTGTACTCGTTGTTTACATCGCTCCCTCGGCTGAGGCGTCGCGGGCTACTGACGTCATCAGCTCTGTGACCGCGAGGCTTCAGACCCAGCACCCTAATGCCTTCATAGCGATTTCTGGCGATTTTAACCGTGTTAATCTGAAATCAACTCTGCCCACTTTCAAGCAGTTTGTGGACTGTAAAACAAGAGAAAATAAAACTCTAGATTTACTGTATGCTAATGTTAAAGAGGCATACAGCTCCATAGCTCTCCCTCCCTTGGGCAGATCAGACCATAGCCTAGTCCACCTCAAACCCCAGTATATACCAGCAGTACAGCGGCAGCCGGTGACCACCAAAACTGTACGGAGGTGGACACCGGAAGCCCTGGAGACCCTGCAGGGATGTTTTGAGGTGACTGACTGGGATGTGTTCTGTGACACCCACGGTGAGGATGTAGACACACTCACAGACTGTATCACAGAATATGTTAATTTTTGTACAGATTCTCTAATCCCCACCAGGTCAATACGCTGCTTTCCAAACAATAAACCATGGGTGACAAAGGACATCAAGGCATCACTCAACAGAAAGAAGACAGCCTTCTTGAGTGGAGACAGAGAGGAGATGAGGAGGGCCCAGGCAGAGGTGAGGGAGAAGATTGGAGAGGGCAAGGAGAGCTACAGGAGGAAGCTGGAGAGCCAACTTGCCCGGAACAACTTGAGGGAGGTATGGAGTGGTATGCGAACCATCACCGGCCACAATAGGATCTCCGACCAGCTGATGGATGGAGATCTGCAGGAGGCCAACCAGCTGAACCTGTTTTTCAACAGGTTTGATAGTCCACTCCCTGACCACCCTCCCCCTCCCTGTGATGCACCATTAACACCTGTCGATAACAACAATGTACCTCCTCCTCCTCCCCCTCCCCCTAACCACACTAACCAGTCTCACCTCCCCATCAATAACATCACCCTGCCCCCCTTACCCCACCTCCCATTAACAACCCCCACCCTCCCCCATCAGATCTCTCTCTCTGCTCTTCTGTGTCCACAGTTACCATCACCACAGAAGATGTGAGGAGGGAGTTCAGTCGCCTACGACCGGGAAAAGCTGCAGGACCGGACGGACTCAGCCCCAGAGTACTCAGGGACTGTGCCACACAGCTGTGTGGGTCTTCCAGCACATCTTCTCCCTGAGTCTGAGCCTGATGACTGTCCCTGCCCTGTGGAAGACAACATGCCTTGTTCCTGTGCCCAAGACCAAACATCCGAGCACACACAGCGACTACAGACCAGTTGCTCTGACTTCACATGTGATGAAGTCTCTGGAGAGGCTGGTCCTGAAACACCTGCGTGCTGTTGTGGAACCATCGCTGGACCCCCTGCAGTTTGCTTACCAGCCCCGTATTGGAGTGGAGGACGCCATCATCTACCTGCTGCACAGAGCACACACCTACTTGGAGGAGGCAGGTAACACTGTTAGAATCATGTTCTTTGATTTTTCCAGTGCGTTTAACACCGTGCAGCCTGCCCTTTTGAATAGGAAGCTCCTGGACATGCAGGTAGAGACCCCACTGGTCACCTGGATCACTAACTATCTTACAGGTCGACCACAATTTGTGAGGCTGAGGAACACCGTCTCGGACACGATAGTGAGCAGCACGGGGGCACCCCAGGGCACGGTACTGTCTCCATTCCTGTTCACACTCTATACATCGGACTTCAGACACTGCTCACAGTCCTGCCACCTGCAGAAGTTCTCGGATGACTCTGCCATTGTGGGCTGTACCAGCAGAGGTCGGGAGGCGGAGTATATGAGTGTGGTGGACAGCTTTGTGGAGTGGTGCGGACAGAACCACCTGCAGCTGAATGTCACAAAGACAAGAGAGCTGGTGGTGGACTTCAGGAAGCACCAGACACTCCCAAACCCGGTCAGCATCAAGGGTACCAACGTGGACATTGTGGACAGCTACAAATACCTGGGTGTCCACATTGACCACAAACTGGACTGGTCCACAAACGCAGAGGCAATATACAGGAAGGGACAGAGTCGCCTGTATCTACTGAGGAGACTCAGGTCCTTTAACGTCTGCCAGACCATGCTGCAGATGTTTTACCACTCGGTGGTCTCCAGCGTCATCTTCTACGCTGTAGTGTGCTGGGGCAGCAGGATGAAGGCGGCCGACACCAACAGACTCAACAAGCTCATTAGGAAGGCTGGCTCGGTGCTGGGAGTGGAGCTGGAGTCTGTGGTGGAGGTGACGGAGAGGAGGATACTGAGGAAACTCCTCAGTATTCGTAACAACACGTCTCACCCCCTGCACGACACACTGCTGTCCTACAGGAGCACATTCAGCGGTAGACTGAGACTACTGAGGAGCAGCACAGAACGCCACAGGAGGTCCTTCCTGCCAGTGGCCATCAGACTGTATAACTCCTCCCCTTTCTGTAGGGAGAAGCGCTAGATAATCATGTCAGGCATCACTGTCATTCCCTCCACTGGTCTATATTTATGTTTACTTAGCACCTTACATCTCCATATTGTATCCATGTATCATATATTGTGCTCATACTGCGTACTGTACTCTTATTTTGGATTATAGTGACACTTATACTCTTATACTCTGTACTTAACTGCATTTAATGTAACTTGATACCTCTGGCACAAGAATTTCCTTCGGGATTAATAAAGTTTTATCTTATCTTATCTTATCTTATCCTCATTAAGAGAGATACTTTACTGACACAGAACATCATGGCCAGATATTTACAGTACAATTGGAGGCAAGGCAAGCTTTATTTATATAGCACCATTCATACACAAGGCAATTCAGAGTGCTTTACATAAGATAAAATCACAGAATAAAACATTTTAAAAACACTCAATTAAGAAGGAAATTAAAATCATAAAAGAATAAAATCATAACATCAAATGTTGTGACAGAGCTTGGTAGCAGGTGTAGCAGCAGCATGTCCACAGTTCCACAGTATACGGTTACATGGCTGAGAGAGGCAGATGACAGATGTTCTCCTGATTATTTTCCCCATCTTCAACAGGATTCCCTCCTTTCGTTGTCACGCTGTCAGCGAAGCTTTCCATGTAGGTAGAGTGCCGCTGCACCGGCTAAAGCAAATATAACAGCAAAACGCTTCCACGCTTTGGTCGCAGCGCTGTATTGTTTTCGTAAAGTGTCATAGTCTGCCATGCTCAGAAAGTACTTAGATCCATCAGAAGGGGGTCTAAGATTCAGGGTGCCATCTGGGTCCAGCGTCAGCTGGCCTACACCAGTAACACGTGTGCCCACCTGAAAAAGGTGCATATTTTCATAATGTATTGTTACTATGTAAATTATTAGTGATAAGCAACAGACATTTTGTTGTGAATTAACTATTAAAATAACGAGCATTGGTAACTGACTCTAAGCATTTCCTCGGTCTCCAGTCGACTGTAGGACTTCACCCCGCTGAAATACCATCCAAGAACACTGAATCCATGGCTGACCTGGAGAAACCTCTTGTACAACATCTCCATGTTCAGTCCAGAGGCCTTCAGTGGACAATGGACTTGGACTGCAGTCCCATCCGAACCCCTTAATACGAAGGGCACCGATGTCACTTGTTTGTGCAAGACTGGCTTATCATGACTCTTGAAAAGAGCAGAGTAAAGGCTGCTCAATCCCAGCCTGGGCTCTGTGACTTCCACTTTGTGCACCACACCAACAATGTCTTCATGACACTGACTCCTCAGTGGCTCGCCTACAGGCTCCACAACACCTACAATATATACACAAACATACAGTATGAAGTGGAAATACATAATCATCACTTGTTTGTATTGATCCAGTTCTGGTTACCTTCAACAACAGCATACTGCAAACGTGCTCCTGGTGTAACCTCCAAAGTGTCTTTAAGGTTCCATCTATGTTGATGTGGGAGGCATTCTGAATATGACACACACATAGTCAGATGGCACATGGAGGTTTTACAAACTTGCACATTACACTGCATGACCATCACCAACAACATGTTAAAGGGCTGCAAAGGATTTTAGTTAAACAAGTAGGAGAGCTTTTCTCAAGCATTTTTGCATGGTGTACTTCTTTGTCAGAGACTAGTGAGCTGTCAGCATGCACTGAATGCAACAGTCCCTCTGTAAGTATTAGCAGTCAGAACCGCAATTCACTTTGCAGACTACTGCTATATAATGTTAATGAAATACATTCTTACTCACATCAAGCTCATCTGCTGTCTTCTTCTTCTTTCTATACATATAGTAGCAAAGGCCTGAAACAGCCAAGCCGGCCCCAAGACACAGTGCCTCTGTCAGTGAAAAACCGAGACAGAATTTCGCCATTTCCTCTGGATGCCCTGTCACGGTCCTAAGAGCAATCCTGCACAAACATAAAACATGTAAGAGGACTGTGAGATGCATCTTCCTGCATCTTAGCCATGTACTCAACTCCGAACCAACAGCAGGTGGAAATTAAAGCTGCAAGCAGCATTGCGGGCCCTCGCGCACCTTGCGACCCGCAGGGCCATTGCAGTTTCCTGTCCTATGCTCTTCTCTCCTCTCATTTCCAGAGACGTAGAACAAAAACATGTTTAAAAGAGAAATTTCCTGCTGGGAGGTGGCGCTATGACCGTGTCATCATATTAGCATCTGTTCAGACTCGGGTCCATAGCAGTACTGTAAGATTTTGTCCACATTGCATGAAGTATGTTGGAGGTATGGCAGAAAATACTGTGTTTCTTTGTATTGGCAAATGGTCAACTTTGAGGCCACGCCCCCGCCACACCGTAACTCTTTTGTAAGAGTTTGGAATGCGTCTGTTCCCTATGGTGTCCTGAGTGGACACAGTGAATTTCAGCCCAATTGGATGAAGTATGCGAGGCGTGAAAAGTTTTGTAGCAGGGTGACAAATAGGCAAAAAATGGCCACAAAAGTCAAAATGGCGGACTTCCTGTTGGGTAGTAATCCCTAAGGTTTCAATAGGGCTCTTGCACCATTCGGTGCTCGGGCCCTAACTATTACTGAGTGGTTACATGTTATTTCCTTAACAATCAGCCCTAAACTAAACTCACTTTAACAATAACTTGTAAACTTGGCCACACTTGTTGTTACTTGACACACTGTCTGTGTTAAAAGTCCAGTTAAATGAGAATCCGTATCCTGTCGGTCTACCCCAAAGTGGCATTTGGCCTGCCTCGCTTGATGAAGTGGCATGTGGCGATCTCAAAGTGCCATGTCTGACTGTGTTAGTGGCATGTGGCGATCTGTGGCTCACATGCCAGCTTCTGGGGATGTTTTGGTGCCATTTAATGCCTGTTTTGGACTTCATCAGTAGGACAGCCTGCTCTAGCACCATGTGTCACTCATATATTATAATATATGAATGTATGGATCTTCCAGGGGTTCGTACAGCTCTGTGGCTCATATACCTGTTTTTAGCAGAATGCCACTGTCTGTGTCTGTCAGCGGAAGACAAGGAGCTGCACATAGCTAAACAGCAGCAGTATATATAGCGGCTTCCTCAAAGCTCCAAAGTCCCAGATGAGAGGAGAGATGGGCCCTGCCTCTCTGTATGAGGCGCTGTAGCCTAATGTGAAATGAGGCCTTCTGCCTCTTGATGAGGTTTGATATAGTACATGGACATGGGATAAAACGCTGCATTGGGGAGATGAAAACATAAACCAAAAGAATAACCCGGTGATGAACGTGCAAAGGTGTGCGCTATGGTTACGGTATGATGTGCTGCGTTATGTTACGACACGCTGCGGTCAACAAAAACTGTGGCCACCCAGCTTCTTCTCTCCTCCTAACACCTGTGACGGTGAGTGAGTGCCCCTTTAATAGAATCCGGTTGTCACCACCTACACCACGTGACGCAAATATTCCCCATCACCATGACAACCATACGACAAACAACAAATTACTCACTATATGTCTGCTCCAGTCTTCCTTCTAAGACTCTGACGACAGTCCGCTCGTCTCAACAGGTTTATTGGAAAGTGTGAAACTGAAAACAAACACATACAACGAATTACCAACAGTCAATATGCATTTATGAACTAAAACTGAATTCAGTATTATTAATACGTTGTATGTCTAAATATAAATGGTTGATGAGAGTTTGACTCCTGCAAGATTAAGTAAATTCAATACAAATGTTTTAGACGTGTGTGTTAAATGCAGGGCAGAGAATTGTTGCAGTTTGCACCAAGATGAAAGAATTTTGGACAGAAATTGTAGAAATAATGCAGGAAATCCTACAAATCAACATTGAACTAGAACTTACATGTTTTTATCTTAGGCATCCCTCCCAATAGATACAAGATAAAACACAGAGAGCAATTTGTTGATTTAAGTTTGTTACAAGCAACAAAGGTCCTACCAGCGGCTAGCGCCCTCTACAGTCGAAGACCACAACAGTCAAAGAAGCACTCGATCAAATGTAAAAAAATGTCAACACAAGCACAAAACCACGCCATAAAGTCACAACAAAGTACTCACTATATGTCTGCTTCTGTCCTGTAACTACTGAACAACTACACAACAAAAAGCTGAGTGACACGTACCTTTGAACCGCTCTCTGTCTCCATGGTAACATGACGCTTTAGATGAGCAGCTGGGACTCTTAAATAACCACGTCATAGAATGCAGTGAGCATCTGTTTCTAAATAAATTATATAAATAAAGCTGCCTTTTTATAACAAAACAGCTGCACTGCCACCATCTATGGCTCCTACAGTATATATGATTGCTGTTAGCCGTTCCTGTCCTGATCCAGACTGTTGTCGGCAACACAGGGGAGAGCGGTCTCCAGGGCCGAAGGGCGGTGTCCTCCGGGGCCAACTCCCTAACCCTGACTCGGTAGCAAAGAAGGATGGAGGTGGTGGTGCACTGAGTACTAATGAGGAGCATTATTTCCAGCTGTGCTGAATGAACACCAGAGAGAACACAGCAGCTCTTCACTCCAACATGCAGCCTTTTGCAACCCACATAACACAGACAGCGTCTCACTTCCTGTCACCGCTTTATTGTGGCGGGGTGTGTCCCTTTAACTTCCGGGGCACAACCCCGCGTTTCCTCTCGCTCCATGGCCGCTGCCGTCCCTGTGCTTGGCGTGCTCCGGTTAGCATTCTGGCAAAAGTAACGATTAAAGTGCTTCATGACCCAAACGAACCGCGCCGATTGAATCTAAATCATCTCCGTAAATATCCACTCAGCGGCGAGTCATTTATTGACCCTGCGAACTTTGGTTTATTATCGAATGCGGTGCCGCGGTCATTCACAAAGCCTATAGGCTAACCGCTAGGCTAATGGCTAAGCTAACGTTGTTAATACCGGTCTTTATTTTAATAGACCGTGCTATTTGTGTTACTTTTATGGCCGAACGTTCGGCATAGTGTTAGAATATCGACTGAATTCTTTATTATTGGTTGTTTTGTTCGTTTTGTATAGTTTTTGTTGCTTTTGTGGTTAAAGCCAAACCGGCCTATGGTGCTTCTGAACTGACCCATCGACATGCACAAACAAATTGTTTGTTTACCTAAACATTTAAATGTTATGAACCTGTGATTAGCTTATTGCTGATTTAATTTGATTTATTATAAAGTGCATCATTAGCTTCACCTTTACCCAAAGCTTGAAAGTTGAATGATTGATTTATAAATGTTATCATTAAATAACCTGAGCGTTATATGCTGTATGACCAATAGCATTGATGGTATTATTTATTCATCATTATGCATCGTTATGTATGGATGTATTTATTTACTTTCTTGATGGAAGATCATTTCATTCATACTGAATTTTAATGTGTGTGTTTGACCTTGTTTAGGTCAGGTTTTTTCCTTTAGCTTGAAATCCAGTTCAACATGGCGAGCTGCCCGATCACCCTGTGACGCTGTAGGATTATAAAAACCTTTTTTTTGGCCTCCTACTACGGACCTATTTGAGTTTTCCCCATTTTTTGTTCTTGAACTCAAACCTTTTTTTGGAACATTGAATGAACTATTGTTTCCTGAATGAACTGAAATATGGACAGAACTGCAGAGTGACCTTCTGTCATCACAGTTTGGATTGTTTATTGTGCATATTATTACTGAATACCTGTTTATATATATTACATAGTAATAAATACATTTATTATCATTCATAACTTGCTGTTACTGTCCTATTGCATATCTGCTTATTACATGACAATAATATATTTATTTGAGCTCTATTATTTTCTTTGGTGTCTTATTCACACACTCAGCCTCCATAGCCGAAGCTACTTTTGTTGCTTTATTACATCTATGGCCCCATAGTGCGTTACACTTTCATATTCAGCTGTGTAGCTCGGCCTCTTGCTGTGCTCTGTTTCCATTCAGGCTGATGGAAGCTGTAGAGATGACAGTGATGCTGCAGCATCATCATCTAGGGAGCTCAGACTGAAGGAGGACCTGTCCTCTGTGAGCTTCTGTGTTCCTCTGACGGGGAGATGCGTGTGGTGGATCTGCTGGTTCAAGAGTCTGATGGCTGAGGACAAGAAGCTGTTTCTGGGTCTAGTCCATGTGCGGATGCTTTGGTAGATCCTGCAGTGAAAAGAGTGTGTAGCTGAGGTGTGTGGGGTCTCTGAGGGTTTTCTGTGTTTTCCTGAGTGATGAGTAATGAAGGTGGTTTGCAGGGAAGGCAGGTGAGAGCCAGTGATGTGCTCTACTGTCTTCAGCACTTGTTAGAGACCTGTGGTCTGCAGCAGAGCAGCTTCTGTAGCAGGGAGGGGTGAAGATGTCAGTGAGGACCTCTGAGAGCTGGTCAGTGCTTTGAGGAGCCATCCTGGAATGCCATGTGGCCCAGGTGACCTCTGCTCCTGTCTTTGTAGCCAGTGATGGAGAATCCACATCCACACCCTTCATACTTTTACTCTGAATCAACAATAGATGTGTCCCAATGCAAGACGTTTGTTCTTCAGGTGTGTACATTTGTGCATCATCAGCATACCATGAAATGTGTGTGTGAGTATGAACCCCAGGAGACGTGTCGACAGAGAAATGGACCCACTAAAGGTCCCTGTGGGATTCCTCAGGTGAACTCTGACTCCTGAGGCCTCAAAGAAGTGTCTTTTGTCTTTTCACAGCTGGTACCTTTTCAAAGAACTGAACTCAGTCCTCTTTAAGTGGACCAACAGAAACAGGTCTCAGTTCTTTTTGTGTTCACACTGTGAGTTTATTGAAAGAGGACCAGCTTCTGGTCCAGTTCAAGGTAGTTGGGGCCTCAGTCCTCCTTCTGTTCACACCAGGTCCTCTAGAGCTCTCAGACCCCCAGTGCACTGAATTCTGGGTAGTTTAGGTTTGTTTTAAAGGGGCCTGGGTACAGTTGGAGTATTCACGTATGTGGAAAAAATGCTGAGTCATGGATCTGTTTGTTTAGAGGGCTGAAGGGGACCAAGTGTGAAAACACCCTCAGATTCAGATATAAGAGAAACCAGACTGGTCCAGTCCCACAGAGGCCGATCAGATTTTAAAGAAAGATGTGACCAACTGTGGCTGCACTGAAACACAAGGACACTTTGTGTAGATCAGCTCTGACTCAAAGTTCTGGATGGATGTTTTGGTGACATGATGTTGGTTTTACTGCTCAAAATACTGATCCTAGAATGTATCTAAAACTCATTTCTTGAATGCACACTTTGTTAAAACTGTCTGTCTTTAGTTGACTGCAGATAACAGAGGAGAGAAGGTGAAGGACACACTGAACAAAGGAGGAAGCAGCTGGAGCTGTGACAGTGTGTGAGTCCCTCTAGTGGACGCTGTGGAGTATTGTGTTGTCTTTGCTCCACAGGTTTTTGTACAGAGTTGAGCTGTTTCCTGTCACTGTGGGCTGCAGAGCACAGTAGTACACAGCAGAGTCAGTCACTGCAGCTCTCCTGCCTCACATTACTGTCCTTCAAATGCTAAGTAGCTTCAAACAGTGACAAACGTATTATGAATTTTCCTCTAACTTACGAACCTCATTGGCCTCGTAGCTCTGGGGGAGGTCAACCAATCTTCTAAAACAGTCTTGACTAAACACAGTGAAGAATTCCTCAGCATTTCTTCATCTTCTTCAAATATCAGTTTTAAGGCGGTCCGTTTCTTCCACGTGTCATTCTCAGTGCATCGGTAATAACAATCTGTCTATCAATGAACGTTGGTCCGTTTGGAAATTAAATACCGGTAGATCCTCTTGGACTCTTATTTTTAACACATTATAGTGCAATGAAAACAAACGAAAATAGCTTTTTAATAAATATATGAATTTTATTTTTAACATTTATCAATTAAGTTCAATAAAGTCACTCTGACAGCTACATATAGAAGAAATGTTTGTGATGGTGGCGGTGCTGATCTGCACTGAGGCGCCCGGTGAGAAAACGACATGCTTTCACTTATCATAACAGTCGTCAATGTGATCCAGAAGCTCCCTGTGACGGCTGGCGGGATACTGGGCCTGACAATATGGGCACTCCAAGAAAGTCGTCTCCAGGAGGTTGACGTATTTCCATGGCGATGTGGGGCCAGGGTCAGTAGTAAGGCGCTCAAAATTATTGTACGAGCTGGGCTCTGAAGAGCGAGCATTAGGCTGCATCTGAAATAGGAAAAAACAAATGCACTTGTAGAGCAACATAATATGCACATTCCAAGAGGACAGTGGAATACTCTACTACTCTACTGTTAGAAAGCAAAGAAAATGGCATGAGAGTCATGAGGGTTTGACTTCATATTGATGATACTATAGATCACATAACACTTACAGCAGACTCCAGATTAGAAATCTGATCTTGGGTCTTGTGAAGCTCCTTCAGCACTTTATGTAGCTGGTGCTGAATGCTCTGACGATCATTTTTTTCATTTGCAAAGTCCTTGGCAGAAATCTGGATCTTAAGAGGCAGAACCACAAGTATGAACAGGCGTACGTTTAAGAGAATGCTGCCCTCTCCTCTTCTTCTATTTGACAGGTCTTTTTGTAGGTGTGTGCTATAATTAAGAGAGTGTTACCTGTTGTTCCAGGGCAGCGATTCTCCTCTCGTCTCCATTTCGGTTCAGAAGAGACTTCTGCAGCATATTTACCTGTTGAAGGCCAGATATTAGGGCAAATTTTGTATAGTGCCTACAATGCTGCTGTATATTAGAACATGGAACTAGATTGTATCTAAAATGCAGACATCCTCATTTTATTTAGTGAAGGATGATTTTGTTTGACATTTACAGTGCTGTATTTGTATTTTTATTCAGTCTGAGCAGACTTTGGTTTAATCTACAAACCACTCCTACCTCCACCCACCTGTGCAATATGTTCCTCTCATTCTTTAACTGTATCCATCTATCTGTATTGTGTCTTTGTAGGTAGTTTTATTTACCCTATCTGCGCTGTTGCAACAATGCAATTTCCCCATTGTGGGACAAATAACGGGTTCTTAATCTTATTAACTTTAGTTAGTGGAGGTAAACAGTGAATTCATGCTCACCTGCAGCAGAAGTTCAGCAGACCTCTTCCTCTCTTCCTCCAGTCTGATGTCCATACTCTCCAGTTCTGCTGCATGCCTGGACACATTGTTTGTTTTTTTTTTGTTTTTTTTTTTATTTTAGATACTGTATTAATCCCAGAGGGAGTGTTAATTCAAAGGTCAGTACAACATTAGTTTTTGGCATTAGTATTAATGAGAGGAGGTAAAATTGCCGATTGATGACATGTTAGCAGCTCAGCGTGAAACCTTATTGATCCGACGTCAACCAGAGCCAGCAGCTTTACCTGTTGCCAAGTCTCTCTGCCTGGAGCTGCATTTTGGCTTCCTCCAGCTCTTTGCTCTTCTCTTCATGCTTC
Organism: Parambassis ranga; assembly: GCF_900634625.1. Lineage (NCBI taxonomy): Eukaryota > Metazoa > Chordata > Actinopteri > Ambassidae > Parambassis > Parambassis ranga. The sequence goes on from NW_021144767.1 coordinate 8,866,844, forward strand.
CTCAGGAAGGATGACAACTCGCTGCACTTGTCCTCGTACTTCCTCTGTTGCACTAACAGCTCCACCTGGAGCCTGGTGACCTGCTCCTTCTGAGACTGCAGCTCAGCCTGAGCCTTCACGGTCTGCAGAGCGAAAAAAACACAATTTGCAGAATGATGTTTTCTTTGTTGTCAGCTCAGTTCTGAAAAAGACTTCTACAGGTCAGTTATAAAGATGACTGAATCCACAGAATATGCATGTTCAGTGCTCTAGCTGCAGCTGCTCTATTCTGATTCAGGGTCAAAATCTTTTAACAGAGGCAATGTCCCTAAATCTGTGAAGATGTAAACATTTTCTCACCAAAGCTGCAGAAGAGGCCAATATATGCATTCATGGATTCAAGGGCAACAGAACTTCACTTTCATAATTACATGAAATAATGCAGCATTTACCTGGTTCCTCTGTGCACTGAGCTCCTGCTGGGTTCTAGTAACCTCAGCGTTTTGGCCCTCGAGGTCTCTCTGCACCCCTAAGCTGAGCTGAGGTTCCTTTTCTGGACCTGCAGTAGCTAAAAAAAGAAATGTTAGTAAGCAATTGACCAACATATATTATGCAGGAGCTTTACAGCACAACCAGTATGTAGGACTTACATGCCTAAATCTTTCTAACTATATTTCATAGCCTATTACATGGCCAACAAAATTAAGTACTTGTTAACTACACTTTCCTAGAAGCTTTCCATGTACTTTATTATTGTAGAAAATTATATGAGAGCAGTATCACCCTCTGAAGTGGCCCCTTGCTTGGGTTGTTGCCGCTTTGCTTGGGCCAACTGCTGTGCCAGCTCCGCTGCGTAGGCAAGGACGGACTGGATGTAGACCTCTCTCTGCTGGTCATACACCAGCCGCTGCAGGTTCTTCTCCTGAGCCTGGTGGTGAGACACACACGCCAATAAAGACAAACTGAGTCCAGGTTTTTTTCACTTATTTAAATAAACAATCAATCAAATTATTAGGCTTACATCTCTCAACTGCTCTTGCACTGATGCAGAGTCTCCAGGAGGTTCTTGTCCATTCTGAAAGGAGAAACAAAAATATTTAAAATCTGAATTGTGTTTGTGTCAACATTTGTTTCTGAGAAGACAAGTGCTGCCTCAGGGCGTCCAAACACTGGATGTGTGTACTGAGCATTTTCTGATGGATACACTTGAATATATATGTGATTTTTGTAACCTTATGTTAGTGCAGAGAGCTGTCATGTGTGCACATACCTCTCCTTTGGCTGACAGCTGCTGTCGCAGACTTTCCAGTTCCTGCTCTTGAACCAGCAACTGCTGATTGTCCCTCTCTCGCAGCGCCTCAAGGTTAAGACTGACCTGAAATAACCGACACCGCACATTAAAATTCAAACAAAAACAGCCCAGAAGCTGACATGCAAATGAACCCAGAGACAAAGACTTTACCTCCAGCAGTTCATCAAGCTTCTTCTTCAGGTGGCTCTTCCTGAGTTTAGAGGAAGAGCTGCTAGATTTGAAGCCCAACTTGCTGAAAAAGCCTTTAAAGGCCATGGCTGCTTCGATCTATATTGACAAAAAAATGAATCACGATTAATTGTGGCATTTAGCCGATAACCATTAGTTTGACCATTCATTGATGACAGATCATCAGTCAAGTTAACCCCTTCATTAGGTTAAAGTAGTGATCAGGCACCAAGCAGCCATGTTTGAAATATGTATTGATACCAGAGGCACAAACTGCTTCAAAATAATAATGAAGCAAACGTTTAAAGTAGCTTTGTCCTTCACATGTTCTTATCTTCAGGTCACAGAGCAGCATGTCAGCATTAACATTAAACAGGACAAATGAGTTCAGAAAAGTCACATCAGTGATTATTAAAGTTAAAAATGTGTCTGTGGAATGAACCCACACTAGAGCATGTTTTCACTCAGACTGTAGAACAGTGTGTGTGTTAGTGTGTGTGTGTGTGTGTTAGTGTGTGTGTGTTTGTGTGTGTGTGTGTGTGTGTGTGTTAGTGTGTGTGTGTTTGTGTGTGTGTGTGTGTGTGTGTGTGTGTGTCAGTGTTTATTTGTGTGTGTGTGTGTGTGTGTGTGTTTGTGTGTGTGTTAGTGTGTGTGTGTTTGTGTGTGTGTTAGTGTGTGTGTGTTTGTGTGTGTGTTAGTGTGTGTGTGTTTGTGTGTGTGTTAGTGTGTGTGTGTGTGTGTGTCAGTGTTTATTTGTGTGTGTGTGTTTGTGTGTGTGTTAGTGTGTGTGTGTGTGTGTGTGTTAGTGTGTGTGTGTGTGTGTGTCTGTGTGTGTGTGTTAGTGTGTGTGTCAGTGTGTGTGTGTGTGTGTGTCAGTGTGTGTGTCAGTGTGTGTGTGTGTGTGTGTGTGTTAGTGTGTGTGTGTGTGTGTGTGTCTGTGTGTGTGTGTCGCTGTGTGTCAGTGTGTGTGTCAGTGTGTGTGTGTGTGTGTTGTGGCCCAGAACTGACCCCACACACACACTTCCGGAAGTGTGTGTCTACTGCCTACTGAAGGAGGACATTTGATAGGCTACTTCACTTCTGGCATTGCCAGTTCGAGCCATGGGCCTATTTTCTTCTTCCGCTTGGTACCAGCGGAGTGATATCAGCGTTAATGTCAACAGCGACAGGTAGGTTTGCTTTATTTGACTCTTTCTGTGATTTTACGTCTTTCTCTGGACTCTGCCTGCAGCTGAACTGCACTCATATATCAGCTACTTCTCGCTACTAACTTCTGTTGTGAGGTACTTATCAGTAACTTTTACTACAAATTGGTAGCTTCTGCTGTCGGCTAAAACTCGCTAGCTCCACATGCTAGCTTCTTCCACTAGATACTACTGCATTGCCTGCAGCTGAAGTGCAATTACATAGATTTATAGCTCCTATGTCAGCTACTTCTTCAAAATAACGTCTACTGTCTGGTATCTATCAATGCATTTTACTGTCGGCTACAAATCGCTAGCCTTTACTGTGGGCTAAAAGTCGCTAGCTACTTCCGCTAGCTTCCTCCGCTAGCTACTGCTGCTCTGCCATATATGCACAGCAGAGCACATTAATCAGGAACAGTTCAATCAAAGCAGTCTGTATTCTGAGTCTATGAATGGCATTTATTGATGTATGTAATTTAGTTTGCTAGGGATGTTTTTCTGGTGCACATGCTGTGAACTCCTGACTTTGTATGAGCACAAATGTGAGTAAACAGTGTTTAACCTGCTGGCTCACTTAGTGCCACATCAGTGTTCTGACAGTGGGTACCAGTCCAGTGTTACAGATGGAGAAGCATCATTTGACTACCTTGTACCTATGGTGTGGATCTGATGTTTCTCTTTAATAATATTGTAGATTCATTCAGGTTGAATTAAATTGGTTTAATATCAATATAAACCTCTGTCTCAGAGAGGGCACAGCTGTTTTCATTGGTACTATGGTTACCTATGTAATGATATGAGCCATAATGATCCAAAGGAAGGAAAGGATTCAGCCTGCTGAAGAAGCAAAGGTGTACATTCAGTCTTCCAGTGACAAGTCATGCATACAAACATTTATTGACAGTAATAAAGGTATGGAGTTGTTATTTTAGTATGATTATATGGTCTATAATTAAGTGTTGGCTCAGGATTTCTATTAAAATGCCTCTATAGGAAGAGGAGTGTTTGCAGCCCAGACCATTGAACCAGGGGCTTTTGTACTGGAGTACAGGGGTGAACTCATATCAGTGGAAGAATGCCAGTCCAGACACTACTCAGAGAAAGAGAGTACATTTCTGTATGAATTTGAATGGCAGAATCACTGCTGGTGGTAAGCACATCACATGTTGTGTAGAGATTCAGGCAATTCTTATTAACTCATGAGTCAAATATTGTAAATAACTGATGGATGAGCAAATGAAGCAGTGTTGACATGTTTGAGACATGAGAAGAGATTTATCTGTGTAGTGTTATCCTACAGTTTAAGTTGACCTCTGTGTTATGTGCTATTTAATGTTTTTACATTGTAAGTGTGTACATTTGATGATTCAGTATTACACGATTTCAAAGGTTCACTTTATTTCTCTGGCTTTTAGTATTGATGCATCCAAAGAAGATGGATCCCTGGGAAGATTAGTGACAACCACAAATCACCAAACTGTGTAATAAAAAGATGATAGTAAAGGACAGGCCACATTTGTGCCTCTTTGCTGTTCAGGCCATAGAAATTGGAACTGAAACTGATTTCAGCTCTGGTGATTCCAAGTGGCCTTGGCGTGAAAAGGTGAGTGAGTTAGATTAAACATCTATCTGTGTGGTGTTTAAAGGGGTCAGCACACAGGTGATGCAGATTCTTTCTTTCATGGCTGTGGCTGTGTACTGTCTGGTATCTTTGTTTAGATGGGAAGGTGTTTGTGTTGCTTTTCCTGCTAAAGGTCTCAGACTCACACACTCTGTTTCTATTTTGGCCCTTATGGGGCCCTGGGTGCATCTCGAAGTGATTTTCACATCAGCATCACAACATCACACACTCCTTGTTTTCCATTTTTCTCCCGTATGGATGTAACTAGAAGTTATTTTACTTCAACTGAAAAACCTGACAGTGTCAAACTGTAAATTATAATAAGCATAATTCACCACTTCCCAGTCTGTTGTATGTCTAATGCTGTGTTTATACTGTAGTCCATTGCAATGTCTTTTATTTGCTCTGAGAAATCGCAGGCTCACACACTGCTTTTCTATTTTGGCCCATGTGGGGTCCTCCTGACCTCTTCATGATTTGGGATGCTCTCAACTTGTGGGGCCTCTCTCACGTCACACACAATTTTGATCTTTCTAGCTTTGTAGGGCCACTTTAACACCAAGAACTTGTACTTTTGATTTTCTTATGGAGCTCTTTTTTTATGATAGTCCAAGTATTTTTACTCCTAAATGCATGGTAGTATCAAATCTCAGATTATGTTAAGCTCAACTCCCGAGTATCGCATCTAATATCTACAGGGTATTTAGTATGTGATCCATTGCATCTCTGATACTGTTAAGGGACTTGCTCATAACTCTTCTCATATGAAAAGTTGCTTCCACACGAGCCATAGACCATGCATTAATTAGCTGTTTGGAGAACAGTTGTCTTATCACTTACCTTTTTCTACGTTCATTTTTAAGGTTTATTCTTTTTTATTCATATTTAGGTTACAGTTTCCAAGTTTTCCCTTGTGGAGTACTCTGATAGTGAGGATACAGATGAAGGCTGTGGCACAGACCACCCTTTGACTTCACACTGTAATGAAGTTGTCTGTGTTTTGCAGAAAGATGCAGTGTCAGATGTTGCTAAATCTGTGTATGACTTAGATGAGAGTGTTGTGCTTGAAACTGATGATGATTCAATAAAGGATAGATTCAGTCTGCACTCATACAATGAAGCTGTCCAAAGCTTAGAGGACAAAAAGTATTCTGGTATGTGTTAATGGCCATTTCTCACTTTTCCCAATGTAATATTTTTTCTTACATTAAGAATGAAATGATTACAAATGTCTTGTTTTGCAGATGGATGAAATGCCACGCTCCGATGCTCTCTGTGATTCAAGTGATGATGACGATGCTCACCCTTCCACATCAAAGTCTGAAATTGCTTCACAAAGGCCAAAGAGAAGTTGTTGGCACCCGGTAGGCCTTTTCTTTCCCCCTTCATTTTATAATTAAAGCGAACCAACAGAACACACATGCTTTCTCTTTGTTCTGTAGTTTGTAAAAAGCATAGGCCTGGTATTTTGTGAATGATACATGTTAGGCTCTATATTGACTTAACTGTACTGTTCAGATTTATTCCTTTTAGGGGGTTTTAAGAAATTCTGATATTGCAGCATATAACTGAAATGTAGATAGCTTGTCATGTATGACAACCTAAGTGGAGGCTCAGTTATTAACTTGAGTTTTCTTTTTTCAAAAGTCTCTTGTAGAATCAGACAATACAAGCGAAGGTAGTGAAGTATATTCCAAATTTCAGGGAGGAAAGCACTGACGGCAGCATGGAGTTGTCCATGGAAAATAAGAAAAGGACAAAGTTGATTCTACAAGTCGGATGAGAACAAAGTCTTTCAGTCAGCCCCAGTGTGAGTCTAGGCAGTACGGAAGATTTGAAACAGAACCTGATTCCACACAAAGATTTCCTATTGTTACAGCAGATGCTAATGAAGATGAAATGGTAGAAGAGCCATGTGTACGTTAATCCAGTTTTTAAAAACGAAGATGGTTCCAGAAGTTATAACAAGAAACATCACTGCTTCTACTGTGGACAACAGGTTAAAAAAATGTCAAGACATTTAATTCGTAAACACCATGAAAAGGTGGAAGTTGCCAAAGCTTTAAGTTTGCCAAAAAACTCAAAAGAAAGGCGACTCCAATTAGATTATATCCGAAATAAAGGCAACTTTGAGCATAACATTGAAGTTTTGGAATCCCACAGAGGAAAAATGATCCCATGGAAACAACCAAAGAAAAGATGAAAGGACAAGAATTTACACATTGTGTGTACTGCTATGGATTGTTCACAAGAAGAGTGATGTGGCGACATTTTCAGGTCTGCAAATTCAAGCCTCAGGGTGAATCATCACAAGGTAAAACTAGAGTCCAGGCATTGTGTGCTTTTGCTGAACCTGCTCCACTTGGACTTGGTGAAGCATACTGGAAGTTCTTAAGTGACATGAGTCAAGACAATATTGCAGTTGCAATAAAGGAAGACCCATGCATTCTGGAGTATGGGTGCAGACTCTTTACCAAGAATGAGAGGGTAACTAGCCAACACCAGCAGATTCGACAAAAGTTGAGAGAACTTGGCAGACTGCTACTGGAAGCAAAAAAGGTTGCACCTGTGAAGACTGTCAAAGACCTCATAAAACCTGAAAAGTACAGTCATGTTGTCTCTGCTGCACGATCCCTGGCTGGGTTCAATGATAAAACTGGCAAATTTCACCGTCCATCTCTTGCTTGCACAGTTGGACACAGCTTGCATTCTTTGGCCATGTTTATAAAGTCGGAAGGATTGAAGACAAAAGACAAACAAGCTGTCCAAGATGCTGATGAATTTGCACAGCTATACCAAGAAAGTTGGAAATTTGACATTGCAAGTCAAGCACTAACTCAACTTGACCAAACCAAGTGGAATTCTCCTCAACTCCTCCCATTCACTCAGGATGTCCAGAATCTCCATTTCTTTTTATCAGAGAAACAGCAGCAACACTTGAATACCCTCACCGAGGAGCCTTCACCCTCAAACTGGAAAGACCTTGCTAAAGTGACCCTAGCACAAGTTATCCTCTTCAATCGCCGGAGAGCGGGTGAGCTATCCAGAATGCCTTTGTCTGTGTACTTGTCCAAGGACATGTCAGAAACGCATGATGATGTGAACTTGGCCCTTACAGCAGAAGAACCTGACCAGTTGGCTGACTTTCTTGGGCATAACATCAAAGTCCACAGAAAACACTACCGGCTTCCAGAGGGCACCCTCCAACTAGCAAAAATAAGTAAAGTTCTTCTTGCAATGGAACAGCCTGTGTGTGTGTCAGTGTGTGTGTCTGTGTGTGTGTGTCTGTGTGTGTCAGTGTGTGTGTGGCAGTGTGTGTGTCTGTGTGTGTGTGTGTCTGTGTGTGTCTGTGTGTGTGTCTGTGTGTGTGTCTGTCTGTGTGTGTCTGTGTGTGTCTGTGTGTGTCTGTGTGTGTGTGTGTGTCTGTGTGTGTGTGTGTGGCAGTGTGTGTGTGTGTGTGTCAGTGTGTGTGTCTGTGTGTGTGTGTCTGTGTGTGTGTGTCTGTGTATTTGTGTGTGTGTCAGTGTGTGTGTCTGTGTGTGTGTGTGTGTGTGTGTGTGTCAGTGTGTGTGTGTGTGTGTGTGTGTGTGTGTGTGTGTGTGTGTGTGTGTGTCTGTGTGTGTCTGTGTGTGTGTGTGTGTGTGTGTGTGTGTGTCCTCGGTGAGGAGCTGGGACTCACAGCCTGCTGCTCGTTGTCCATCAGTCTGCGGTAGCAGCTGCCTTCATACTGACTGATGACCTGATCCACGGCTGCACTCAGGCTCTGTTCGATCTGCACACACACACACACCTGCAGGTCACACTGATGAACGCCTCACCCATCAATCAAAGCTGCAGCCAATCAGAATCATCCACAGCCAGGCCACTTGAGGGAGGACGCTCACCCTCTGTCTGTTTATGAGCAGCAGCAGTGTGACCCAGGACGGCCAGGAAGCCAAGGTACTGAGGAGGAGGAGGAGGAGGAGGAGGAGTCAGGTCAGCGTGTAAATGTTACAATAAATAATGGCACAGGGTACCAGCAGGGGGCAGCACTAAGAAACAAAACTGGATTTTATTTCTCACAGTGTTCAGTGAAACCCACCACACATCAGCCGAGGGACACAGGTAAAAAACAGCTGACTGAGCCCTGGATGTGGTCGCAGCATTTTCCCACGTGACCTGAATGCAGCATCGGACGTTACGATGACTCACCGGCAGCAGCAGGAACCTGATCTCACAGGTCGCTGCCACACATCCAGCCACGCTGACCGCCACCACCGCACCGATCACCAGCAGGCCCACGGACACCACCTGCAGCTCCTCTGCACATACAGAGACAGAGACACAGAGACAGAGAGACACACAGAGAGACAGAGGTACAGAGACACACACACACACACACACACACACACACACACACACACACCTCCAGCCATCCCTTCAAACCCATGTCTTCCAGCCCAGTCACAGTGCCGGAGCTGTCCAGCATCCAGGGCTCCTGCCCGCTGCTATCTCTGCTGGAGCTCTCCAGCACCCAGGGAGCTTCCAGGCATCCTCTCTGCCCTGCACACTGCCTCCCAACGATACTCACGCTCGCCTGCTCACCCCCACACCCTCCTGCTAGCCCCACCACAACCTTGCGCACCACCACAACATGCACCCCTCACTTGGCTAAAGCAACTAGACCGTGCCAGCAAAACCTTTGTGCCCCTGGTGCTGTGAGTAGAACTTCGTGCCCCTGGTAGCACAGGTGCGAGTAGCTGTGACTCTCTTAAGGTAGCCAGAATTATTTTTCTGGTGCCCCTGGTACTGTGCTGGAGCTCCAGGAGGGAGAGTGTGACGGCCACAGGGCCTAATGCTTGTTGTGTGTTTGTTCCACTATGGTTGCAGGTTTCCATCAGGGTGGCGCTGTGTTGATTGATCCTGCACTACAGTCTCTTCTCTTCTCCTGCATTCACCACCTGCCAAATTTGGTTGGGCCGTCCAATCGGTTGTGGTAAGGTGAATTTTGCTGTCTTTAGACAATTTTTGTCATGCGTCCTTTTTCCAGTTTACTGTCGGCGTTGCAGGTCCAGTGTAGCGAATTTGGTTGATTGCAGTGGTTAATGGTCTAGGAGACACGCAGGGTTTATTGTGCTGGTGTTTGTATTTTTTTTTTAAGGCGAGTGTTGGGGCTAGAGAGGGATATGTGTGGCTGTGTGTGTAGCGGCTGGGGCCTGTCGGCGTGGTCCTCCGGTTAGGCTCAGAGGTGCTTCCCCTTTGGGTTGAGCCTGGGGGTGGGACCTGGTAGTGGTCCCCTTTTCCCCCAATCTTTGCTCGGGAGCGCATCCCTGGTTGCCAGAAGCACACCCTCCGACAGGATCCGTCAATACTTCCGATAAGAAAGACTGGGACTCAGCGAGGAGGCACTGACACCATGCGCCTCCGTTGACGCACGGCATCGATGCGCAAAAAACATCCGACATTATCACCCTGGATCTGAAAGAGCCAGTGATGCTCTTAGGTGTAAAAGTCAGATTAGGACGCAACACAGCCGAACTGCCACCCCCCTAAATCCTGAGGCAGATGGGGGCCGCAGAGAGGTCAGATAAATCACTGACTCTCTTTGCAGATGTTAAAGCCAGAGAACAAATCAGTTTCAATAGACACAAACTTCAGTGAAACTGTATCCAGAGGCTCAAAGGGCGCCCTGGTTAGTGCGCGTAAAACTAACGCCAAATCCCACTGAGGAGCATTTCTTATTGGCGCCCTTCTGGTCACTGGTGACAGGAGGAAACGCATATAGAAGCATCCTGGGCCACGGCCGGTGCGCAAGGCATCCACTCCCAGCGGAGGATTGTCCAGAGCGCTCAGAGAAAACTCTGTTGTCTGCCGGAGCTGTCTGTCAAGGCAAGGCAAGGCAAGCTTTATTTATATAGCACCATTCATACACAAGGCAATTCAGAGTGCTTTACATAAGATGAAATCACAGAATAAAAACATATTAAAACATTAAATTAAGAAGGAAATTAAAATCATAAAAAAAAAAATCATAAAATCATAAAAAACATCAAATAAAATCAGGATGATTAAATGAGAAGAGTGCAGTCAAGAAATTAGGAGAACGCTGCAGTAAACAAATGAGTTTTCAGGCCTGACTTAAATGAAGTGACTGTCTGAGCAGACCTCAGGTGTTCAGGAAGGCTGTTCCACAGGTGAGGGGCAGAGTAACTGAATCCTGCTTCACTCTGTCTGGTTCTGACCCTGGGTACACACAGTAGGCCTGTCCCTGATGATCTCAAGCGTCTGGATGGTTCATAGGGAACCAATAAGTCCAGGATGTATTTTGGTCCAAGACCATTCAGTGCTTTGTAGACCAGGAGTAAAGTTTTGAACTGGATCCTTTGACTCACAGGAAGCCAGTGCAGTGATTTGAGGACCGGTGTGATGTGGTCCATTTTCCTGGTGTTACTCAGAACTCTAGCAGCAGCATTTTGGACCAGCTGCAGCTGCCTGACGGATTTTTTGCTAAGACCTGTGAGGACGCCGTTACAATAATCTAGCCTACTGAAAATAAATGCATGAATAAGTTTTTCTGTGTCTTGTTTGGACAGAAAGCCCTTGATCCTAGCAATGTTTTTCAGGTGGTAATAGGCAGACTTAGTAATGGCTTTTACATGGGTGTTAAAGTTCAGGTCTGAGTCGAGTATTACACCAAGATTTCTGGCTTGGTTTGTGACCTTCAGTGACATGGAGTCAAGGTAAGCACTGATCTTAGCTCTTTCATTTTTGGGGCCAAAAACAATCATCTCTGTTTTGTCAGCATTGAGCTGGAGAAAGTTCTGGCTCATCCACTCATTGATTTGTTGAGTACACTTACTTAGTGAGTGTAAGGGACTGTAGTCATGTGATGACACTGATATATAAAGCTGTGTGTCGTCTGCATAGGTGTGGTAGGAGATGTTGTGCTGTTCTATGATCTGAGTTAGGGGCAGCATGTAGATGTTGAACAGAAGTGGTCCAAGAATGGACCCTTGAGGAACCCCGCATGTGATTTTAGTTCGGTCAGACTCATAGTTACCAATTGACACAAAGTAGTCCCTATCATGTAAGTAAGATTTGAACCAGTTTAACACAGTGCCAGTAAATCCCACCCACTGCTCCAGCCTGTCGAGCAGCATGCTGGGATCAACTGTATCAAATGCAGCACTAAGGTCCAGCAGCACTAAGACAGAGACTTTGGATGCATCATTATTCTGATGTATGTCATTTAAGACCTTAATAAGTGCAGTCTCAGTGCTGTGGTGTGCTCGAAATCCAGACTGAAATTCATTAAAAAGATTGTTTTGCACCAAAAATGCATGAATTTGTTGAAAAACAGCCTTTTCAATGACCTTTCCCAGAAAAGGAAGGTTAGATATTGGCCTGTAGTTATTTATTGCTGAAGCATCCAGATTTGATTTTTTGAGCAGAGGTTTGATTACTGCAGTTTTCAGGGCCTGGGGAAACTGCCCTGACTGAAGAGAGCTGTTAACTATCTGCAACACATCTGACGATATGCAGTTAAAAACGTTTTTAAGAAAATGTGTAGGCAGATTGTCAAGTGAGCATGTTGTGGGTTTTAACTGTTTAACAGTTTCTGTCAGTGCTGTATTATCTAGAAGGTTAAAATGTGCCAGCTTAACTGGTGGATGAGAAGGCACAAGTGACATTATGGTTTTGCCAGAGCTAGAGCTACAGACCGTTTGTCTTATTTTTAACACTTTATCTGTGAAAAAAGATGCAAAGTCATTGCATGACTTTTTAGACAGCAGTTCAGGTGGGACTGATACTCCTGGGTTTGTCAGTCTGTCTATAACAGAGAACAATGTGCGAGCATTGTTGCTGTTCCTGTCGATGATCTCTGAAAAATAGGATTGTCTTGCATTTTTCAGTTCCTGGTTGTAGTTATGTAGGCTCTCTTTGTAAATGTTATAATGAACCTGGAGTTTAGTTTTTCTCCATCTGCGTTCTGCCTGTCTGCAGACTCTTTTTTTGAGCTTTAACCAGTGTGGCATTTCTCCAAGGTGACTTTTTCCTTCCTGACAGAACTTTGGTTCTGATTGGGGCAATTGAATCAATAACAGTCATAACTTTGGAACCAAAACTGTTTACAAGGTCGTCAACAGGAGCTGTGGGCAGGGTTGGTGACAAAAGCCTGTGTGAACAGTGCACAGGTGTTATCATTAATGTGACGCTTTCTGATCACCTTTCCTTCTACCTTGTTGGTATTAGCAGGTTTGGTCGTTTTAAACGCAACACAGTAATGATCAGAAAGAGCAACATCGGTCACCACAACCTCAGAGATGTTCAGACCTTTGGAAATAACTAGATCCAGTATATGTCCCTTGTTATGTGTTGAGTCTGTTACATGCTGTGAAAGCCCAAAGCTATCTAGGATGTTAAAGAGTTCTTTGGCACTTCCATCATTAGGATTATCAACATGAATGTTAAAGTCACCCACTAAGACAACACAATCACAATCAAGTCAATGCACATAATAGACAATAGTTTGGCAAACTCATCAAAGAACTTTGCATTGTATTTCGGGGTTTTGTAAATAACTGCAAAGGTTGCTTGACAGGAGGATTTTAGCTGAAGAGCAACATATTCAAAAGAGTCAAACTTTCCATAGGACACCTTTTTGCACTGGAGGCAGTCATTAAACAAGATGGCGACTCCTCCTCCTTTCTTGTGCAATCTTGCTTCACTCATGAAACCAAAGTTAGGAGGAGTAGACTCAATAAGAACTGCTGCACTATTGTCTTGCCCCAACCAAGTTTCAGTTAAAAACATAAAATCCAGATGGTGCCTTTGAATAAAATCATTAATTAAGAACGTTTTGCCTGCCAAAGACCTAACATTTAAGAGAGCTAAGTTTAATGTATTAAAACCTGTGTCCTGTCTATGTTCAGGGACAGACTGTGGTTGACATTGAATATATTTTAAATTTGATAGTACATTTCTTGGATGATGGGGCTTTCTTTTCCTTTTACTTATCAAAACATGAATTGATGAAGCTACGCTGTGGGAGAGTGCTCTCTCCCTGGGCCTCAGGTTGGTAGTGGGATTATTATGGGTACAAGTCCTCAAACGGCAGAAGCCCTGGGTGTCCTAGTCCCTGATTGCAGCCTTGGTGTTGTTAAAGGCCTTAGAGGCCAGTGCTCTGGGTGGTGGCCGGGGAGGCTTAGATGGTGTGCTTAGGGGAGTGGAAGAGGGAGGGGTGGGTTGGGTTGACCTGAGCTGCATAATCTGGGGGGAGGACGGAGGGGAGATACTGCATCTTGGAGGCCTTGAGGGAGGTGTCTGGGGGGATGCTGGTGGATGTTTCAGTGTTGAGGATAGGACCCTTGATCTGGCTAGATTGGGGGTGAGGGGGACCATTTTGATCCCAGACTTCACCAAACTCTCCATGTGACTTGGAAACCCAAGAGGTGAAGCAGGGGGGGAGATGGATATCGAGGAGTTGGAAGAGGATGCAGCTGACGGGGTGCAGGGCTGTAGTGGAGGAGGTGAGGTGGGGAGATCCGGTGAAGCGGTCCTGCTGTTGTCCCCCTGCAGCTGGTGTTCACTTTGCAGTGGAGCCTTAGGCTGGGCCCAGGGGGGGTCGGAGGCGTTTCGGTGTCTCACAGAGTGGAGAAGATTATCGGTTAGCCGCCTCAGTCCACGTCCATTCAGATGAGGGCCTCTCCCTTTGAACAGGTCATCACGTTCCCAGAACAGGTTGAAGTTGTCGATGAAGGTCACTGCATGTGTCTCACAGGTCTTAGACAGCCAAGTATTCAGTGCAAGCAGGCGACTGAATTTATTTATCCTTCTATCAATGTTTGGGAGCGGCCCGCTGATAAATGATTGGACTTCCAGTTTGTTGAGTCTCTAAAAGTTTAGAGAAATCTTTTTTCAGCAGTTCTGATTCGCCCCTGTTGGTGTCGACTGCACCCACATGCAGAATGATCTGTTCCTGACTCCTGGGTGGTTTGACATGACCTGAGGGAGAAGTCCTGTTATATCAGTGACCGTGGCACTCGGATAGCTGCATGTGAGCATTCTTTCATTCTTGACGTCAGTGATAGCGCCGTCTCCAAGCAGCAAGATATCTTTGTCCTTCACTTCTGACACAGATTCTCTGCCTCTGTGTGCCCGATGTTTTGTCTTCGTCTCCCTCTCTGTTTTATTCTTTATGTCCCATTTCTTATTGACTGCATTGTATACTGGCTCGTTTACAGCCAGCTCAGACAATTGTTGATATTTGTTTCTGAGCTGTATGCCTGGTGATGCAGCGTATGTCCCACTGATATTATCATTCATTTTTCTCATTCTGTGTCTTTTTGGTTTGGCGCCAAGTGTATGCCAGGTGGCATCAGTCTGTTTAGGACCAGCTTTCATAAGCTTTGGAAAGGACACAGTGTCATCCAGGTTTAGCGTATCAGCAGCAGAATCATAATTAACACTGCATTTTGTTGATGCAGATTTAGTCTTCTTACCACCGGGTGTGATCGGGAGAGTCTCATGGAGTCCTTTTTCCATTTCCAGGGCAAAAATCTTTGCTTTAAGCTCGGTGATTTCCTGACGATAATTCCAGCAGTTTTGGCAGCGTAAGCTTGTTGTGGTGTCTGCTCCGGACATTTCTTCACTAGGCTGATGAGTAGACAAAGTGAGCTGCAGCAGGTCCGTTGATTTGTTTAAAAAGTTAAAATCCAAACATCCAGTGATACAAAACGTATCATGGGTATAAGATTGAACTGTAAAATCTTTGTGGGTAAAAAGAGTGAAAGATAAAACGGTAAAAAGTAAAATAAAGGCAGGCAAGAGCAGGAGCAAGCAGAAAAGCGTCTGCACTCTTCAGAAGCAAGGACGCCACTCAAGGACGCAGCTGCATTTAGAGAGGCAGAAGTTGTCTTTGGTGAGGGACGGTAAGCTGGCTGCCGAGCTGTTGCGCCCGGAGGGTTTTTCTGGGGTACCTGTAGCGCACTGGGATTTAATAATTTTTTTTATTTTATTTTTTTCGTACCCCTGGTACTGTGCTGGAGCTCCAATGTCACGGCCACAGGGCCTAATGCTTGTTGTGTGTTTGTTCCACTATGTTTGCAGGTTTCCATCAGGGGGGCGCTGCGTTGATTGCAGAGACAAAACACCTGGCCAGTGTCCTGAATGAAGTATTTAGCTCCACTTGATCCTGCACTGCAGTCTCTTCTCTTCTCCTGCATTCATCACCTGCCAAATGGGAGGGGGGCGTCCAATCGGTTGTGGTAAGGTGAATTTTGCTGTCTTTAGACAATTTTTGTCATGCGTCCTTTTTCCAGTTTACTGTCGGCGTTGCAGGTCCAGTGTAGGGAATTTGGTTGATTGCAGCGGTTAATGGTCTAGGAGACACGCAGGGTTTATTGTGCTGGTGTTTGTATTTTTGTTTTTTTTTAAGGCGGGTGTCGAGGCCAGAGAGGGATAGAGAGGGATATGTGTGGCTCATCAGAGCTGTGAGGAGGAGGGAAAAAACATCGGATGTTATCACCCTGGATCTGAAAGAGCCAGTGATGCTCTTAGGTGTAAAAGTCGGATTAGGACGCAACACAGCCGAACTGCCACCCCCCTGAATCCTGAGGCAGATGGGGGCCGCAGAGAGGTCAGATAAATCACTGACTCTCTTTCAGACGTTAAAGCCAGAGAACAAATCAGTTTTAAGACACAAACTTCAGTGAAACTTTATCCAGAGGCTCAAAGGGCGCCCTGGTTAGTGCTCGTAAAACTAATGCCAAATCCCACTGAGGAGCATTTCTTATTGGCGCCCTTCTGGTCACTGGTGACAGGAGGAAACGCATATAGAAGCATCCGGGGCCATGGCCGGTGCGCAAAGGCATCCAGTCCCAGCGGAGGATTGTCCAGAGCGCCCAGAGAAAACCACAGAGCGCACAGCGCATTCTCCCGTCTGGCAAACAGAATATTTCTACAGAATATTTATTACAAAAATAAACAGGAAACAACTGCGCGAGTTCAAACCTGCCAGCTTCCCTCTCATCGCTGTCAGAGTCACAGCCACACACGTGGCCGGCTGGCTGATCGGCAATCATTATTATTGTTGTTCAGAAATTATGCCGGCTTTCACAAAAGCTCGGACAACAGTCACTGCAGAAACATGAGTCCACGCATCATCCACGATCCATTCACATATGCTGGCGTAACGCGCGCGACGCTCCCTCCCAGTAAAGCTGTGCTCGCTGTCTGCCATCCATCGCTCCCACGCCGCTCGCAACTTAACTTTGAACGCCCTGTTTACGCCGATGTCCAGCGGTTGGAGTTCTTTGTTAACACTCCCGGGACTACGGCAAGCACTGAATTCATCAGCTTCGCCTGGTTTTTTTTATACACCGGCGGTAAGACGGGCGCTCGCGCGCCCATGTCTTCCAGCCCAGTCACAGTGCCGGAGCTGTCCAGCATCTTGGCCTTCTGAAGGCTGCTCACAGTGCCGGGGCTGTCCAGCATCCAGGGCGGAGGGTGAATTAGAGTGCGGCTGTCCGTCAAGGACGCAGCTGCATTTAGAGAGGCAGAAGTTGTCTTTG
The DNA here is from genome assembly GCF_900634625.1 of Parambassis ranga. Lineage (NCBI taxonomy): Eukaryota > Metazoa > Chordata > Actinopteri > Ambassidae > Parambassis > Parambassis ranga. The sequence goes on from NW_021144767.1 coordinate 8,883,662, forward strand.
GTGAGGGACGGTAAGCTGGCTGCCGAGCTGTTGCGCCCGGAGGGTTTTTCTGGGGTACCTGTAGCGCACTGGGATTTAATAATTTTTTTTATTTTATTTTATTTTATTTTTTTCGTGCCCCTGGTACTGTGCTGGAGCTCCAATGTGAGGGCCACAGGGCCTAATGCTTGTTGTGTGTTTGTTCCACTATGTTTGCAGGTTTCCATCAGGGGGGCGCTGCGTTGATTGCAGAGACAAAACACCTGGCCAGTGTTCTGAATGAAGTATTTAGCTCCACTTGATCCTGCACTGCAGTCTCTTCTCTTCTCCTGCATTCATCACCTGCCAAATTGGAGGGGGGCCGTCCAATCGGTTGTGGTAAGGTGAATTTTGCTGTCTTTAGACAATTTTTGTCATGCGTCCTTTTTCCAGTTTACTGTCGGCGTTGCGGGTCCAGTGTAGGGAATTTGGTTGATTGCAGCGGTTAATGCTCTAGGAGACACGCAGGGTTTATTGTGCTGGTGTTTGTATTTTTTTTAAGGCTGGTGTTGGGGCTAGAGAGGGATATGTGTGGCTGTGTGTGTAGCGGCTGGGGCCCCCAAAACTGAACTCTGTAATGCAAAAACAGACGCTGTGTGCGGCGCACAGCGGCTGTGCGCGCAACATAACAGGACAACGCGCGCACCGGACAGAGATGAGATGTCCTCTCCTCATCATCAGAGCTGTGAGGAGGAGGGAAAAAACATCGGACGTTATCACCCTGGATCTGAAAGAGCCAGTGATGCTCTTAGGTGTAAAAGTCGGATTAGGATGCAACACAGCCGAACTGCCACCCCCCTGAATCCCGAAGCAGGTGGCGGCTACAGAGAGGTCAGATAAATCACTGACTCTGAAGCCAACAACAAATCAGTTTTAATAGACACAAACTTCAGTGAAACTTTATCCAGAGGCTCAACGGGCGCCCTGGTTAGTGCGCGTAAAACTAACGCCAAATCCCACTGAGGAGCATTTCTTATTGGCGCCCTTCTGGTCACTGGTGACAGGAGGAAACGCATATAGAAGCATCCGGGGCCACGGCCGTTGCACAAAGAAATCCACTCCCAGCGGAGGATTGTCCAGAGCGCCCAGAGATTATTATGAGAATAAATATATAAATATTTATTTTCAAATGTATTTCTGTAGATTATTTATTGTGATACTATATTTGAAAGATGTCGGCAAGAAAAACACACGAGGAGCAGGAAAAAACAGGACACAGGTGAGACACATTAGGGCCAGCAGGTGATCAGCAGAGGAGACACAAGGAAGTGAACACCTGAAACGAGAGGCATGTTAGAACTACATGAAGCTGCTTGGAGGAGCAGTGAAACCTCTTCAGACAACTCTATAACTCTGCAGGTTCTACACTTGTTCAGCAGCTACTTCACTTGCAGCTAGTTCAAACTTTGAAGGTCCAGCCACTGTCACTGACGGTGTCTCCTTCTCTGTTTCAGCTGAAGACACAGCTGGACTGATGGCAAAGCCCGCTGACCGTGAGTACAGTCTTCTCTCTGTACACCACACACACCTCAGTGCGAGTATTTGGGTTTTTACTGACCTGACCTTTGACCTCTCTGACCTCACAAAGAGGGCAGAGTCCAAAGGTCAGCAACAGTTCCTCTTGAACACACCATAAACCAGCTGATAGACTGATGATCTTTATTCTTTGATTGATCCCAAACTGGGAAATGTCAGGCACTCAGCGTTCTATACACCCTGAAGCCCATCAGTCCTCACAGGACAGAGGGCAGGGGTTCCTGAACGCACCACAGAGGTCATCATCTTTCTCTGCTCTCCTCTCAGACACGCACTTTGTGGATGAACACAGAGCCGACCTGATCCAGAGAATCAGCAACATCGACCCCATCCTGGACCAGCTCTTGGGCTCGGTCATCCAGCAGGAAGCATATGATCGGATCAGAGCTCAGCCCACCAGCCAGGACAAGGTCAGGGAGCTCTACACGTTCCTGCAAGCTGGAACAGAGGCCAAAGATAAATTCTACCACATCCTCCAGACGCAGGAGCAGCTGCTCATCGATGACCTCAATAAGAGGTAAGCTCTGTGAGGACACCCAGGCCTGAACACCAGTGTCATCATGAGGGAACAATATATATTCTATATTTTACTCGTGTTACCTTTACTTTTCCCTTCGTTTACATATAAACAGAGTTTTCGGCTCTGAAAGATCTTGAACCCAGGGATCCACATAAAGAAAAGACACCCGGCCTGTATAGGCCAAAATAGGGTTACAATAATATTCTCATAACAGAATATGTCTTTACATATAGATAAGGACATATAAACACATGTATACACAACCATGTACCATGTAAAACATGGCCTCTCAATGATCATTATAAATGTTCTCATTATCAGCTTAACTGATTATAAATATCAACATTAACATGAGACAATTTGGCTGGACCATTACTTTCCATACTAGAACTACTCATCTCCCATTTTCTTTTTTTTAAACCACTCACTCTCAAAAAAACAGAGAGAGGAAAATGTATTTTAACATCAGAATATGAACAATATTTTTAAGCACAACACATGAACTGAACGCCTCCTTACTCCATATTATCATTAGCAAATGCTTCATCTTCCCTGGTTTCTTTGTGAACATATGTAAGATGGTTTTAGTCAGAAATACTATGAGTGTCCTGTTTTCTAAAGGAGACCTTAAGAGGACTGTTAGGACTATTGTGCAGCGATTAGCCTGTTAGATGCCATGCATCAGTTATTATTATGATGAACTAATTTCATTAGTGAACTTTACATGACTGACAGGCTTCATTACAGAATAGCTCCTTATATAGACGTTCTTTTTGGCTGCCATCTCTTGTGTCTCGCACTCACTGTCTCACATGTGTTTTGATGCTGCCAACCAACGTAGCTACACACATGACAGCCTTTGATATAACACAGTCAGAATGTGTTTCTTCCTGCAGGGTGGACCATGGTGGAGAGCAGACGTTAAAACCTGATGTGAGGAAGGGTACGTTTGACTCAGTCTTTCCTCATGTTATTGTGCATGAGTCAGTGTTCTATCAGTCCATCAGAAGTCCTGTCTTTAATGGACATTTGTCTCTTGTATTCAGTCACAGTGTCATTGCACACTTACTGGATCCTTATTGTTCTGACCCACATATGCAACAAGAAAAAGGCTTTTGTCCATCAAACGTCTGGATGTGATGTCATTGGAGTGAATATGGACTGTGACCTGCTAGCATGTCCCAGGTGTCTTTTTAGTCTCATGTCCTCCTCACTTCCACTCTCACATGAGCCAGATGATTTGTGTGTCTTTAGTCTGTGTCTGAGTACCTGTTGTGTTGATGTGTTTGTGTAGCTGGAGTCCATCTTGCTTTTGGATCAGTCATTGTCATTTGTAAGTAGCTCTGTATATATTGTCATGTGTAGCTGCAGCTTGTAGGAGGGAGACGCCCTTTTTCTTTGTTCTCCTGTTTTTGGGTCAGGAGTTTTAGGTTCCAGCTTTGCCATTTTTTTTATCTTTTGTTAGGGAACCTTAGTGTGTTTTAGTGTCTTTTTGTTTGTTGATTTGGGCACTGCTCCCCTCTGAGTTCATGAACTGCAGCCTAACACTGAAACCAGCTTATCTGATTAGGCGGGGCATACCACTTCGATAGTGGTATGTGCCACCAAATTCCACTTTGGGATCTCGCTGTCTCTCCTTTAAAATGTACTCAAGTATTGTAAGTAAAAGTACAAGTATGAAGTTTTAATATGTCATGTAGGTAATAAAGAAAGCAGTCGAAAATATCGCTTCGTAAGTCTGAAAGACAAAGCAAGTGATCAGAGCACCTTAAACACTGTTTAACTCTTTCCACTTTTTCCACTTCCCTTGACACACACATGCTTATAACTAACAATGACATAACAAACCACCAGCCTCTTTACAGAATCATCCACATTATCCAGAGACAAAGGTTTGCCACTTTCAGGTCCGTTTTGCTGTTTCCATGCTCGCACTGCAGGGGGCACCAACCTATCATGAAAGGAAGAGTAGGACTGAGGAACTTGATTCACACAGATACGATGTTCTGATTGTAGCTTTAACACTTTCCCATTAGAACACGGCTCTGGCTCTTATGGGTGTCGAACAGTGTGGCACTTTTGTGTCCCCCATCTTGAATCATCTGCATCAGAGACGTGTTTTGGACAATGATGGATCTGTATTGCTTTGTAGGAACAGACTGGGCTGTCTCTAAAAGTTAATGCTCAGTGCCTGTATGTGTACACACACTAACCTACTCACTGTTTTTGACACAGATGGGATGGTTCCAGTGCCAGAACCACATCACATCACATATTACCAACAGAAACTCCAATCACACTTCCAGGACAGGTTTCTGTGTGCACAAGAAGGCTCGGCAATACAAAAAAAGCATCTGGTTGATATCTACACAAAGCTATACATCACAGCCAGCCCTGACAACACACAGCATGAGGTCCAACAGATCCAGAAAGCCTCGAGGCCCAGAGACACTGAAAAATCTGTCAAACCCAGAGACATGTTCCAACATCCTTCTGGAGAATACAGACCCATAAAAACAGTGCTGACCAACGGAATCGCAGGAATTGGAAAGACCTTCCTGGTGCAAAAGTTTGTTCTGGACTGGGCTGAAGGAACAGCCAATCAAGATGTGCATCTCATTTTCCCCTTCTACTTCCGCCAGCTGAATCCACGGATGGGAAAACAGTTCAGTTTGGCAAATCTCATTCATGAATGTATCCCAGAGGCTGTGGACATCAAAGAGGAGGCTCTTAATTGCATCTTTACTGCTCTGCAGTCATCAGGAAACAGCAACTACGACAAGAGCGAATTCAAGCTTCTGTTTGTGTTTGACGGACTGGATGAGAGCCGCCTTCATCTGGACCTTCATGTTGATGATAGTCACTCTGTTGATGTAACTAAGTCCACCACCACCGATATCTTGGTGAAAAACCTCATCAATGGAAAACTGCTGCGTTCCGCTCGCATATGGATAACCACAAGACCTGCAGCAGCCAATCAGATCCCTACTGACTGTGTGGACGTGGTGACAGAGGTCAGAGGGTTCACTGACCCACAGAAGGAGGAGTACTTCAGGAAGAGATTCAGAGGGGAGGAGCAGGCCAGCAGGATCATCTCCCACATCAAGACATCACGAATCGTCCACAACATGTGCCACATCCCAGTCTTCTGCTGGATCACTGCTGGAGTTCTGGAGGACATGTTGGAAACCAGAGAGGGAGGACAGCTGCCCAAGTCCCTGACTGAGATGTACATCCGCTTCCTGGTGGTTCAGACCAAAGTGAAGAAGGTAAAGTATGATGGAGGAACTCAGACAGATTCACACTGGAGCCCAGAGAGCAGGGAGATGATCCAGGCTCTGGGAAAACTGGCGTTTGATCAGCTGCAGAAAGGAAACCTGATCTTCTATGAATCAGACCTGACAGACTGTGGCATCGATAAACCAGCCCCAGTGAAATCAGGAGTGTTCACACAGCTCTTCAAAGAGGAATACAAGGTCTTCTGCTTCATCCACCTGAGTGTTCAGGAGTTTCTGGCTGCTCTTCATGTCCATCTGACCTTCATCAGCTCTGCTGTCAACCTGCTGGAACAATCTTGGTGGTCTAAAGTCATTAGACACAAATCCAAACTAAAACACCTCCACCGGAGTGCTGTGGACAAGTCCTTACAGAGTCCAAATGGACACCTGGACTTGTTCCTCCGCTTCCTCCTGGGTCTTTCACTGGAGACCAATCAGACTCTTCTACGGGGCCTGCTGACACAGACAGGAAGTAGCTCACAGACCAATCAGGAAACAGTCCAGTACATCAAGAAGAAGATCAGTGAGAATGTGTCTGCAGAGAGAAACATCAATCTGTTCCACTGTCTGAATGAACTGAATGATCGTTCTCTAGTGGAGGAGATCCAACAGGCCCTGAGATCAGGACGTCTCTCCACAGATGAACTGTCTCCTGCTCAGTGGTCAGCTCTGGGCTTCATCTTACTGTCATCAGAAGAAGATCTGGAGGTGTTTGACCTGAAGAAATACTCTGCTTCAGAGGAGGCTCTTCTGAGGCTGCTGCCAGTGGTCAAAGCCTCCAACAAAGTTCTGTAGGTGGATTTATGAACCATTTCAAACATGGTTGATTTTTATATGAACAATAAAACATTGACACCTTGATTTTCATTATTTAGAACAAATTTTGTAACTGGTTATTGATGCATTCATTCATTCGCTCATTCAGTTCATGCACTGCAGCAGTCACTATGTGTCAGTAAGGATTAATTTGATGATTCGCCGATGATTAATAATAAAGTAGGTACAAACATAATTCACAAATTATAACCACTGACATTACTAAGCTTAGACAATAGTGTCCTTTCATGTTGTAGAATTGTTTTTTTCATTGCACTGCTCTACTTTTTACAATTATTCAGTATTGTTAAATGTACACATTTCATTTCTTTCAGACTGAGCAGCTGTAACCTCTCAGAGAGAAGCTGTGAAGCTCTGTCCTCAGTCCTCAGCTCCCAGTCCTCTAGTCTGAGAGAGCTGGATCTGGATAACAATGACCTGCAGGATTCAGGAGTGAAGCTTCTTTGTGATGGACTGGAGAGTGCTGACTGTGGTCTGAAATCACTGAGGTCAGGATCTGGTTGTTGATCATTTAAATGCATAACTTAACATTATGTTTGAAGCTTTTCTACATGCAGTTCATGTGTTGACATGTGGAGGCTTTCAGATTGACACTAATGTGCACTGAATTCTACACAAGTAAAAAGATCTTTAGTGTCATTATTCACAACAAATTTCCATTCATTCATCAATAACAACTAATTTGCATTTCTTTCAGTCTGAGCAGCTGTAACCTTTCAGAGAGAAGCTGTGAAGCTCTGTCCTCAGTCCTCAGCTCCCAGTCCTCTAGTCTGAGAGAGCTGGATCTGGATAATAATGACCTGCAGGATTCAGGAGTGAAGCAGCTGTCTCGTGGACTGAAGAGTCCAGACTGCAGACTGAAGACTCTCAGGTCAGGATCCAGCTTTTTGATCATCAGTTAAATTCTGCTTCATGTTCATGTTGAAGATCTGTTGGATTTTCCTTCTTTCTTCTTGAGTTCATGACATGTTTTGTACCTCCAGTCTGTCAGGTTGTCTGATCACACAGGAGGGCTGTGCTTCTCTGGCCTCGGCTCTGACCTCCAACCCCTCCTATCTGAGAGAGCTGGACCTGAGCTACAATCATCCAGGAGACTCAGGAGTGAAGCTGCTGTCTGCTTTACTCAACAGTCCAGATTGTAGTCTGAAGACTCTCAGGTACACAGAGACCACAGAGCATGAGTCCTCCTCAGTCTGTCAGTTTAGCTCATATATCCACAGCTGTTGATGGATGGACTGAAACTGCAGAGAAGAAATAATCACTGATCCCTGATGTTCATCTTCCTCCATCATTAAGTGTCCATCATGTTAACTTCACTTTTCTTTATACACGTTCTTCATGTCAAAATACAAACAGACTGATTTTCAGTCACACTTAGTGCAGATCAAATACTAAATGATGCCCTACTTATTAATGTCCTCAGCTGTAAGAACCATTGAATTATTTCCACAAACAAATGTTCCTGAAACAATCCATATGTGAAGCTTCAGAGGAGACAACAACACAATGGTAGAAGGAGGAGTTCCTTCAGTCAGAGACAGAGAGCAGGGAGACACTACAATATTATCACTGTAAAAACTACACACAGACATGAGTGAATGTATTTATTTGAAGTGTGTCAGAAACTCTTCCATCCATGACACATGTGAACCAGGCTTGTGTTTGCATATAGAGTGAAAGCAACAAACAGTCAGAGACAGTGTGGCTTGTTTGCTGCTTTGGATAAATGCACAATGCTGAGATCAAACCTACACTGTTGCTGCATGAAGAGGATTTTACAGTAAAGCACTGACAGAGAGCAATATTTCACAGAATGGAGGACATGAATAAACACAGAGCAGATCAGGAGAGACTCTTCTGGAGTCGACACAGATGAGTTTCAGTCTGTTTGTGTGTCTCTGACAAACTGAGGAACTCTGCTTCATGTTGATCAGCAGTTTGGACTCATGTTGGTTAGAAAATCATTCTGACTGTGTTTCTTCCTGCAGGGTGGAGCATGGTGGAGAGCAGTGGTTAAAACCTGGGCTGAGGAAGTGTAAGTTTGACTCAGTCTTTCCTCATGTTATTGTGCATGAGTCAGTGTTCTATCAGTCCATCAGAGCTGTTGTAGCGCAGCCTCGGCGGTTGGATTTCTTTGGTGTTTACTGGAGTTTATTACTCCCCAGCAGGAGTTTTAGGTTCCAGCTTTGTCATTGGTTTTCCTTTTTTCTCTTGTTAGGGAGCTTTAGTGTGTTGTAGTGTCTCTGTGTTTGTTTGGGCACTGCTCAGCTCTGAGTTCATGAACTGCAGCCTAACACTGAAACCAGCCTGTGTAGCTGCCGATCTGAGAGTGGGGACGAGTGGGGAGGTGCAGACATGCTGTGTGTGGGTTTCCCCTCAGCCTGGGACATAACAGAGACAACCAAAGCAGACAAAAGACAAAATCCAATAAGAGACCACAAAGGGTTGAAAAGGTCCAAACACAGGAAGAAACAGCTCCACAGTCCAAAAGCAGGCAGGACTCAGACACAAAGAATCTCATCCAAAGGGTCAGACTGGACTGATGGACTGAAGAGTGAAGACACTGAGACACTGAGCTGTGAGCAGCATTATTAGGGTTAGGGTTAGGGCGAGAAACGCCACTGTTTAAGAAAACGAGTTACCACCAAAATAAGTTTCACACGGGGTCTCTGTTTAAAGTTTGTAATCAATTAGTAACAAAACACGTTATCCGCCATGTTTCCCTGCACCGCTTCTTCCCTTTTTCCCCAATCTGCTACAAACGCCCTGATTTTCAGCACAATGCAGCATTTCCATTCAACCAATCACGGGGCAGCTTTCCAACTGTCGTGGCGGCGCCCTGTCAGTAGATAGAAAGTATGTCCAGTCGTCTTTTAAATGAGTGTTTTAGCTGTGTGACATGAATAACTTTGACAGTATCCATGAGGCAGTCCTTTTCTTCCATGGGAAAAAAGCGGAAGCCTTCCATACAGAATCCCGAAACTCAGCTGGAGGGAAAATACCGGCCACTTCCTGTTCACATACTAAAGAGAAAAACTTTTGTCATGCGGATCAACTGACAGCCGGCGAAATAATATTATTAGAAATACATATATAAATACATAAAATGAGTTTTGTGATGAAATGGATTTATAGGTTTTTGGGTGGAAAAATATTTGATTGTTTAATAAATGTTTAAAATCAAAATATAGATCACAGTGTTTGAACAGGAGAGAAAGGAGTATAAAGTGTGTAGTGAGGGCTTCACAGCCTTAAAGCATCTAGAATAACTGTAAAAAATAAAGCCCATCACTTCACGGATTTCACCTTTTGCGGGTTATTTTTGGAACGTAACCCTGCGATTAACGAGGGACCTCTGATGAGAAGGAAGAGACTGGGCTCTCAGCTGCAGTAAAGGGGGCAGGTCTGGCTCCAACACAGGTTTCAATGTGCAAGATGTCTTGCCCTCACATTCTTCTTCCATTTCCACTTGTCCTGAAACTTCGGCCTTCGCTGTCAACCTTCCTTTTCTTACTCACACTTGCCATTTTAGAAATGGGCAATAAAAAAACACAGATCACTGGCAAACAGGGTGGTGAGAGTTTGACCATGTTTGCTGCCATCTTGTGGTGAAATGTTAAATATATATAAATAATAATCATTTTTAAACGTGTGATTTCATCCTGTGGACAACAGTACTGGTGGCATATTATGAAATTATTGATTTTATGACAGAGGCTTCGGCCCAGTGAACATATGAACTGGACTTTTGGTCTGTTCTACAGGAAGAACCCTCAATGATAATGCACCAACAATCCCAACCAAAGAAAGGAACATAAGGACAGAAGAACCAAACAGGAAAGAAAATAGAAATAACTATTGTATATATAACCTAGAAAATTTCACAAGACATTTTGAGTGGGCCAATGCGCGCTCACCCACACTCTGCTGCCGGTCCGCCCCATTATATACCACCAAACCTCATTCCTGATCACCGGCAGATGTGAAAGATGCCACTGATGACATTTCATGCTTTTACAGTGTTTCTGATTGGTTTTATATAAGGTTTAATAGGCCCCAAGCTTCTCCATTCATTCTGAATGGAGGGATCCTAAAGATGTGGATGTGACTTTGGCTGCTATTTTATGAAGTTTGGTAAAAGACATGAACATGAGGACTCAGTATGATAAAGTCCAACTCCTTATGAGCAGTTTGCAGTTGAAATGAATGTTCTGTGTAGAGGCATGCCAGACTGATAGGCTTCCAAAGTTAGCTGGGTTTTGTCAGGGATCTCACCAGTTTCCCATTATTTCCTATGAGGGGGGTTAGGTCAGCTTAAGTGGCTTGCCTGTCAAAACAAAAAGTGGCACAGACATGGGGACTCAATATGTCAGAGGTCTAATGTTTATCTACATTTTACATTTTGAATGAAGGTTCTGTGTGAAAGCATGCCCAAACACCATGCCTTCAAAGTTTGACAGTGATTTGATGCCTGTGGGGAGGGTCGATCGCAGTTTTTCGGAATTTTTTCAAACACCGTTTATCCGATCGCCACCAAACCTCAGAGGGTCGTAGTCCTGACAGAGCCGGTCGATTTGATGTATAATTTGTAGGGGTGGCTAGCGCTAGTTAGCTGTGTAATGAATTAGAGGCTTTTATTTTGAAAATCAGTGTGTGTCTGTGTAAGTGTGTGTGTGTGTGGGGGGGGGGCACTCCCTAATGCATGTTAAAACATGTTTAAGTGTTTTATTTTGAAAATCTACACGTCAGCCATATCCTGTTATTGTGCAGGGTCTTTTATTTTGAAAATCCATGTTTGTGTGTCTGTGTGTTGGCAGGAGTGTATAGTGTGTGTCTGCATATTTCTGGGTGGCTTGTGTGTAGTTTACCAGGCCTAGTAAGGTGTGTAATGATTTGGAGGCTTTTATTTTGAAAATCAGTGTGTGTGTGTGTGTGTGTGTGTGTGTGTGTGTCTGCCTCTGTATGGATCAATACAGTGAAGTTACATTGGTTTGAATGAACCCAATGCATTGTTAATGGGAGCGGCCATGTTTGATGATGTCATCAGAGAAGTCAGTCAGAGCACCTGTGGAGGTTACCATGGAAACGGCTCCCTCAGTTTTCGGCTTCCTGGTTTTGTGACTTTTGCCTTTTTCTCTCTCTCTCCCCATTCACCGTCTATGTCGTTCGCCCACTGGTTTTTTGCGATTTACGTGAAAACCGTACGTCGGAACGGAAAGAAAAGTCATAGCACAGGTGTCCCGGTACAGCCGGACGTCCTGTGAAAGTTTCAGGTCGCTCACATTAAAGCTGTGGGACTAGTTCTGCTGAAAATGTGTCCAGAAGAAGGAGAATAATACAGAAGCGGAATAAGTATTTACAATAGTAACAGTGGAACAATATCAGGATAGATCAGGAGGTCTGAGTCTGGTCTTTCAGTCCAGATCCTCCTCCAGACTCTGATGAAGGAGCTTTTGGATGATGCTCTTTATCCAATGATACAGTTGATGCTGCTGTTCTTCTCATGTTCTAAATGTGTCGTCTGTCTTTACTCACATTGCTGCAAATATCCAGTTTGTGTTTGAACACAAAGCTGATAGTTGTGTGTTTGTTCATTCAAACATTAGTGACAAAAAGTCTGATGATAAACTTTGTATGAATGAACAACACATCAGTCAGTAAAGACAGAATGAAGCCATCAGATGTGTCAGATGATAAACTGCAGCTGTGTCTTTTTCTCTCCATCAGATTTCTGTCAACTTGAAGTCGACACAAACTCAGTGCACACAAAGCTCAAACTGTCTGACAACAACAGGAAGGTGACATATGTGAGAGAGGAGGAGCCATATCCTGATCATCCAGACAGATTTGACTGGTGGAAACAGCTGCTGTGTAGAAATGTTCTGACTGGTCGCTGTTACTGGGAGGTCGAGAGGAGAGGAAGGGTTTATATATCAGTGAGTTACAGAAGAATCAGAAGGAAAGGAGACAGTGTTGACTGCAGGTTTGGAGGAAACAATCAGTCCTGGAGTCTGAGCTGCTCTGATGATGGTTACTCTGTCCGTCACAATAACAGAGTAACATCCATCTCCTCCTCCTCTGTCTCTCACAGAGCAGCAGTGTATGTGGACTGTCCTGCTGGCACTCTGTCCTTCTACAGAGTCTCCTCTGACACACTGATCCACCTCCACACCTTCAGCACCACATTCACTCAGCCTCTACATGCTGGGTTCTGGTTGTTGTGTCCTGGTTCCTCAGTGAGTCTGTGCTGTGTGTAGAAGCAGAGTGTGTGGAAGTGACAGCAGCTTCAACTTTGTGCTTTAAATGTTGATGATGTTTCACTTTCATTTGAATCACTGACTGTGATTTCAGGTCAGAACATGTTTTTGTCTTAGAAGCAGTGAAATGAAGAATGTGAAGCTGAATTTATGATCATGAACTTTGACATGTCCTCACAAATGAAACCCTTACATTAAGAAATGCATGATTCCATGTTGTTATGGCTCTGATATTAAAATGTAGTATTATAATAGGAGTTAATGGACCTAAGTGGAAAACACCATTTAAAACTGCTGCAATACAAACACTAATAACTCCAACTCAATATTTTGGATCAACTTTGACATGACAGATATAAAATAATGCCTGAGCCTCCCAACTTGTAACATAACTTGTCTCTCTCCCCCCTTCTCTTTAAATTATATTAATATTATTGATATGATATTAAATACATCACCTTACTTTTTGCAAAAGTGACAAAATGACAAAAAGTAGGGTGATGTATTTAATCATAATTAAATCAAGGGATTCAACTTACCTTTGAAGGCATTGATGAATTTGATGTCAAATCCTACTTTGTCCCTTTCAGCACTAGCATTAAACTGTGCATCCTGCTTTGGATCGAGCCGTCTTCGTCTTCGCATTCTGTCTGATATGTGTCAAAAACCTGCAAAACAAAAAATAAATCAGGATTGTGTTCATTGCATGACAAGCATGAGCAACACACAGTAATCTATAAGTAATCTAGTAAAAAGACAAACAGAAGCAGGATGCTGTGCTCATAACTGCATCTTAAATGTTAAATGCTACTAAATGTATGAACCATCTCAGCCAGAAATAGGGTGGGGCGGCATTAAGGTATACGGCGGGGCACACAGGTAGCGACGGTATCATTTTAATACCGTCAATAAAAAAGTGTAAAAAGAGTGTTTTTATTACCATGCGTAACTTCTAACATAAAGACTGCACAATGCTGCGCTCTTAACATGGTAAAATTACAAAAACAAACATCGGGACGGGCTCAGCAGTTTAATACCGCGGTCCGTTCGCTATATGCGTTTTTAAATGGCCTCAATAAAAACTATATTAAGTGAAAAAGATCGCTTGTCATGTTTCAGGCAGTTTAAAATGCACTTTACCTGCCGTGAAGTGTCGGCTGCAGCAGCTGAATTAAAATGAGACGTGCGCGGTGTCTCTGCAACTTGCAATGCGTATATGCGGCTTAATGTTACGGTTTTGCTGATATTTTAATCTTAAATTAAACTACACTGCAAAGAAAACCTGGATTGTCAAGCAGCTGCTTTACCTGTCCGCCTCTCTGCCGAGCATGACGCAATGGCTGCGTTTAAATGTCCTCCCTGAGAACTAAGCACCGAGCCCGCGCGGACTAACGCCGTTTATCCAGCCGCTCCTAACGTAGCCGAGCTCCGGTACGCAACCAAAACACACAGCGGTGGCCTCACTCCATCCATTAGGCCACGTGGTCTAGTGTGTTTGTCACATAAACTTTTGTCAGAATGTTATTGGCATAGTGTTTATGATAAGAGTTTTTGTTGGTGCAGTAGCCAGCGCAAACACATAGACATATTCTGACTAACATGGGCACTGTAGATGTCTTTGTAAACAATAAATGGACAATATTTAACTTGTTTCTGAGCCTCTCTATCTTCAGTTAGCATAACTTTCAATGGACTTTGATTACTGTAGTGTGGTGCAGTATAATATAGTATTACTATGTCATAGCACTGTGTTGGTTTTCAAAATCCTTTGATAATATAATCGTTATAATAATAATAATAATAATAATAATTTTGTGTGGTTAAAAATGTTGATCTCTTAATTTAACTAGAATGGCAGTTCCTGAAGAAACTGTGATTGCAGAGCTGTTAGCAGTGTAACAGATATCAGCTATTACAGGCGACCATTTCACACCTGAAAGCTGTGCTGTTGAAGTCATATCAGGTATTTCACAGAAGCATTTGAAAAACAGGATGGATTTATGTTGAGTAATACATATGTTTTCACTATAGCGCCCCCCAGAGGCCAAACCATGAAACTTGGTACACTAAGTCTTAGTACTAGCCTACATAGGTGACCCAAATTTGGCAGCTGTATGTTACAGTATGCATCAGTTATAGTACATTAAGTACACATGGCCACGCCCACAAAAGTTTATTAGCCAATAGAAATGAAACGCTATTAGATATTCCAAAATAAAAAATCTTACACTATTTAAAGTTGTCCACTAATGTTTTGTCTGATGTTTTTGACACTTTATATCTGACCATATGGTGGCGCTATGACTACAGTTTTAACTATATTTAAGTAAATACATGTTTTAAAATATGTTCAAAGTTTCAGCTGTATAGCATGGCTACTTTCTGAGTTGTACTTTTTTAATTAATGTTTGTAGCTTTAAAGCTGTAGGAGGAGCGTTCTGTCATCATTACGTTTTTTTCCTGTTTCTTTAAGTAGAATAACATTGATGTGATGCAGTCAGTTGGAACAGTCTGGACAGGTTTGACTGAATGTTTTATAGCGTCCTCTGTAGTAAACAGGGACTGATCGCTGCATTCACTCGCTTAAAATTGTAACCCGGGTGAAAAACTCCAGCTACTGCTCCCATATATTGTATTGTGGGCCGTGTTGTATTTCTACGTAATGACGTCCGACTCAGACCAATCGCATCACTGTAACCTGGCAGTGCCAGTCTAGATGCGAGTGGGACACGAGTAGGAAAAGTTTGCTGTAATTCATGTTGTCATCTCTTCAAATTAAATGTACTGAATGTCGATCTATAGGAGCCAACTACCAAAGTCTTTATGTGTCGAGTGGATCGTCTGAACTAATCTTAAACTACAGAACTGGTGAGTCTCATTACTGTTAGCTCAGCCGCTCATTCATTCCCATTGGGTAATTTAGCCTGGCCGCTTCCATTGGTTTATATGGAGCGGTCAGCACAGGATATTAAGAATTAAGAAACCTTTATTAGTCCCACAATGGGAAATTGCATTTTTGCAACAGCAGGTACAGACAGCAAAGGATAAGTTAAGAAAGATATATATATATATATATATATATATATATATATATATATATATATATATAAATATATATATATATATATATATATATTTATATATATATATATTGTACACTGTGGTGTGTGAGTATTGCACCTATCAGAAGTGGTTATTATACAGTCTGACAGCAGCAGGAAGGAAAGACCTTCTGTATCTCTCCTTCACACACCGAG
>NW_021144767.1:8904364-8987895 GCF_900634625.1 Parambassis ranga
GCGCCACCTAGTGGTTTGGAGGACAACAAACAAGCCGGGTTAAGCTGGATTGAGCACGGACGTGTGTGTGATAGCCAGATTTGAAAATAGGTCTGAACGTACCCAGCTTCAAGGCTATCTGGATTCAATCCTACTCTAGCTGGACTGACTTTCTCCAGTGTGGACGGGGCCTAAGAGACCGTTGTTGATGACCAGATTTTGAAGGCTCTTTAAGAACTTGTATGTGTGTGAAAGGATGTTTAAATAATTATTTAACACAAACACATGTTATCTATTCTTTCTTCAGGGTCTCTTTAAAGCCAGAAAGGTCCTCAGTGAGGACTACGGCAGCATCCACGTTTACTTCGGTCAGCCTGTGTCTGTCCGAAGTTTGGCTGAGGGCAGAGTGAACCGCTGCCAGTTCAACCTCACACCACGGTAACAAACATCAAGCGTCCTCTAATACCTCTCCACACCAACAGGGGGCAGTCTCCACCCCGTCTGTCTACAGTGCATGTTTCCTCTCATCATGGTCTGACTTTTCATCTCCAGACACATCCCGCAGAGGCCCGGCGAGGAAATCAACCACTTCGTCAACGACTCGGCCTTCAGGCTGGTGCGGGCCCAGGAGGAGAACATGGTCCTGAAGCCGTGGGTCCTTCTGGCATCCCTGCTGCTCCAGAACCACCACCACGGACAGAAAGGGGGGACGGCCCTGGAGGAGCTGACGGAACAAGCCGTGTGGCTCAGGGACCTGTCCCGTCAGTGCGGAGCCTTTCTCCACTGGCCGGGTACAGAAGCACCACTGATGCAGAAGACGCCGTTTTTGTTGTTGAGCTGACGGATCCTCCTTCTCCTTTCAGAGCACGCTCCTCCCTCTGAGGTCGTTTCGTCCAGTCTTTCCCTCCATCAAGGTCTGGTGAGCATCTCTGAGGGGCGAGTCCAGCTGGCGTTGGAACAAGGTCTGTGTTCATTTTAACTTCATTTCCCTTTTAAAAACATTACGGTAATGACACGTAGCGTGTGTGCCGGGCGCTCTTCTTGTTATTACACACTGTTCAGAGCATTTATAACATAATAATAACTAATATGTTGCATCTGTCAGGAAAAACGGGTCGAATCATTAATGCAAAGGACATTTTCTGACAGATTCATTAAAATACTAAGAAAACAAAAAAAGAAAAATCTGTTCATAGTATCATGGAATTGGACTTGATACAGTGTTCAAGTTGTTTTTATCAAAGCTGATGAATAATTCACTGAAATCTGCCCTGAACACCCCTCTACCGTAACACCTTGTATAGACGTGCATCTGAAATCCTGGTAGTGTTTCAGCAATGAATCTTCATCAGCAGCAGTAATTCTATTCGCCTGCAGCAGGAGGACAGGGGGGACCAGAAGAGAAGCTCTTGAACCAGGCTGTGGTCGTGCTGTCCTGCGCCTCCTACAGGAACCAGGCGCTCCACGTCTTCCTCCGCCCTGCGCTGCTCGCCTTGGCCATCGTCACCTCTTCCTCCAACAACAGACGTAAGAGGACGTCATCACACTTCCAGCTTCTATATACATGTCTGTAAATCACGTGTGTTTTTTACAGAGGAGGTCTACAACAGCTTCAGCTTCCTGAGAAACATGTTCTCCAACGAGTTCATCCTCTGTCCCGGAGCTACAGTGCAGGTAGAGGACATTTCAGTCCGGTCAGGATGAATACTAGAGACGTGTTCATGTCCTGTTGTGATTCCAGGACTTTGAGGAGGCCTGCTACCTGCTGGTGAAGACCGGAGCTCTGCAGATCCCCCAGCAGGAGGTGCTGATCACAGAGAGAGGACACAGGACGCTGGCTTTCCTCACCAGCATCCTGGATCCCTTCTTACAAGGATACCAGGTGAGGCCATAGTGTAGCATACAAGACGGCCACTAGAGGGAGCTGTCGGCACACAGCCACAGTCTCAACAGTTGTGTGTGTCCAGGTTGTGTGCAGGTTCCTGTGTGAAGAGGCGACGGAGGCTCTGACAGACAAACAGTTCGTTCCTGCCGTCAGGAAGTTCATCATCAAACACCTGCTGACAGGTTTGTCTGGCACTAAGTCTTTGTCAGTGTTGTGCGACTGTAAATCAAGTCCCCCTGTACAACGTGAGCTGTGTGTGATCCAGGCACGCTGAGGTACGCCGAGGCACTGTCGTCGGACCTGCAGAAGAACAGCCTGGCAGCTTTGCTGAGGCTCGGAGCCGTGCGGAGAGTAAAAGGGTACACCATCTTTATTATCAAATTCTTAATGCATTCATATTGAACTGTCTGATAATCCAGGATAGGGATAAGGCATGGATTAAATTACAGATTACTAATCTTGTTGTTTGAGATTAAAAGGGAAAAATGTGTGGTTTCATTATGGGTTAACTTTTCTATAGTCTAAGCCCTGTCTGGTTTATTGAGAACTTGTGTTGCCACTTAACCCTTTCAGTCTGTGAGGTGACCCTCAGCTAAACAAGTCTGTAAAAACACTGTTGGCACATTTGTTTGCTTTGCATTATGCTAAAAGTGCAAAAACGACCCCGATCCTTTAAAATTGATTGATTGATTAAAAAAAAAAAAGAAAGTTAACATTACTCACATTTGAATGAATGTATTAATGGTATTTAAGATTTAGATTTGTTATGTTATCTTGTTATTGTGAACAATGAGTTTGGTGTCAAAACAGAAACAGCTGTCAGAGTGAGCGGTGGAAACGTAACAGCTTCTTTCTCTTTCAGAGGAGCTGAGCAGGGCACTCTGAAAGTCAACAAGGTGATGGTGAACTCCCTGGAAGACACTCTGGGTAAAATAAAAAAAGAAACAAGCTGCTGCCGCCATTACTGACCTGATCTCTGGGTTCTCAGCAGGCCTTTAAAACGCCTCTCATGTTTGTGCGTTTGTCCAGGAGGAAAACTGCCCACTCAGAAAGCCGCCGCTGCTCGCCTCTAACGCTCGGCGACCTCTCCAGCCAAGGAGTCAAGAAGAAGAAGACTGAGCTATGGTTTACCAGTAAGGCAGCCCCTCAGCTCAACCGCCATCTTGAGATGAGTCGGCGCCTCTTTCATTTTTTCCCCTTGATTCAGAACTGCTTATTCTTAAAAGCCTTTTTTAACGAAAGCTTCTCAATGTGCCAGCTCCACTCCAGAGTGGCACCCGCTCCCCATCCAGGCGTTTAATACACAGCCTTTCAGTCTGTTCCTTCATCTCCGCCATTAGCCGTTAGCTTCTCTTATCACCCTTTGAGCACTTTAATCAGTGGCTTTCCGCTACACGCTGTGGACCTGCTGTGTATCTAACTACGTTCTGTGAAAGCACAGTTTGTCATAACATGTTTTAACTTTGGTCTTTGTTTCTTTTTGTCTGCGCCAGTTCTGCCCCCCTGGTTTTCCAGGTGTGCCACAGGGCCCCCCTCAGGGCTCCTGCCAACAGTCCGAGCTGCACGGGCAGCGTTTGTTTACACAGTGGAGATATAGCTACTAGTTACAAACAAAACAAATGCTATGTGTCAAAATGTTACATCAGAATCTATCAATATTGCCAAAGGAACACATTTGTCCTCAAACCTAGCATAGTTACTGAAGTGGCTTTA
Source organism: Parambassis ranga (assembly GCF_900634625.1). Taxonomy (NCBI): domain Eukaryota; kingdom Metazoa; phylum Chordata; class Actinopteri; family Ambassidae; genus Parambassis; species Parambassis ranga. The sequence continues at coordinate 8,907,942 of NW_021144767.1, forward strand.
CAGTCACCGAGTCATAATGAAACGATGCAGTCACTGAATCACACAAGTGATTGTTAAGACTCAGGATTACTTTGTTTTATCAGCATTTCCAAATTATACTAGATTAGGTTGTATTTTAATCTCATATTGACTTTATTTATTGGCTTGCTACCTGTCTGCACTCCTGTTACTCCTGAACTCCACCTCAGCTGTTCTAAAACAGGCCGAGCTGCTCCGAAGGCATCAACACATCACCTCCGACTGAAAGCCCCTTAATCTGGGTTTAGATTACAGAATTATTGGCTTCGTTAATCCACCCATTCACCATACACAACATTATGCTAACGTTTGGGCCGCGTATATCATGCTATCACCAGAGGTTGCTAACAAAGGCTAATTCTGTTTCCAACAGCATGAGCCCTGGAGGCTAACATTAGCTTACACACATAATGATGCACTTCCTCTAGTGGATTATTGTATCCTCTGCAGTGTTTTATGCCAGATTAGATTAGATTAGAGCCATATGTACAAATATACAGAATGTAAAGAAGAACAAACGATAATCCAGGATATATGGATAAAGCACGGATTAAATTACAGATTACAAATCTTGAAGGGTTTGAGATTAAAAGGGGGAAATGTGTGATTTCATTATGGGTAACTTTTCTATAGTCTAAGCCCTGTCTGAGTGGTTATTTGTGTAGCAACGTAACCCTTTCAGTCTGTGAGGTGACCATGAGCAAAGCAGCGAGCCACATGTGGACGTCTAAACCGCAGATCAGTTTCTCACTGTGTGTGTGTTTCATTAACATCAGCTTTAAGTAATGGATTTCTATATTGGATTGTATTCATTTAACTAAGTCTGAGGTTTTTTAGTACTGGTGAAATATAAATAAAGTGTTTTGAAGTACAAGCTGTGTGTTGTCATAATCTTCACCTCTAGGTGTCAGACTTGCCTCTCCGTGAGCCCACACACACACACATATCTGTATGGTTGTAGAGCTGTAGCACAATAACTAGTTTTAGCACAACTAGCATGGCTTTCTAGCATGATGGCTATGGACTCTTAGCACGGCTAGCGTGGCTGTGTACCTTTTGGCTTGTTTTGCATGATGGTTGTGTAATATTAGCATGACTAGCATGAATGTGACTGTTTAAATAGCTGCAGCAAGATAATCCAATCCATCTTTATTTATAGAGCACTTTTAAAAACAAGGTCAGCCTAGTGCTGTGCACAGCCTATCAAGTGTAGAATAAATGACTAATAAAATAAAATGAAGTAAAATAAATATACATTTGATAAAACACAGAGTTAAAAGCCAGAGTTTTAAGTGATGACTTAAAAACCATAAAAGAGTCCTATGAGCTATGGAGTCTAAAATGCAAGAGCTATTAAAATTACTAAGCAGCTCCTCAACTGTGCTGCCGTTTTCCTTTTCAGATTCCCAATTTTCAATAAAAGCTTGACAGAAAATCGGGGCAGAGAGTGAGCTCAGAGGGCGAGAGTGGATTTTTTGATAGGTCTATGGTCAGGAAGGAGTGGAATTTGGAACTGCGCTGTGATCTGTGACAGGAAATGGTGTTAGGGATACCTGTTCTACATCAACACAGTTTGAGATCACAAGATCCAAAATGTGACCTTTGCTGCGGCTGGGGGATTTTACATGTTGGTTCAGATGAAAAGATTGTAGCAGTTTAATGAAGTCGGAGGCAAGTGGAGAAGAAGTAGGACAACAAACGTGAATGTTAAAATCCCCTAAAATGATGAGCCTGTCATATTTGACCATGATTGATAAAAATGTGCAAATTCCTGAATGAAACCAGAAATGAAATAAAACCAGAAACTCAACACAACAACACAGTGACAGGTCGGTCACACTGTAACTGATGCTTCACAACAAGTTGTGTAACTTCTGGTGTTTTTCTTTAGAATCAGCCCTCAGGTCTCATGATCAGTGAAATATGAAGGAAGTGTCAGAACCGGTCTGACAGCTGGGTGACTCTGCACTCAGACCTGTTCTATCCACTGAAATGCGTGTCTCACTCTGCAGCCCTGCAGCCACACTAGGGGTGGGCGATCAAATATCGATAGTATCGATACCAACGTTAGGATCAGTATTTACTCGATACTGATACCTGATGAGATCGATATAATCAATTTCATACAATTTCACATGTTCCAAGTAAGAGAAAACACTAACAAAAAAACACACTATACGTGTAGAAAACATATACTACATATATACTATACTACAACTAGAAGTCAATTCCAATGTATAAATTCATGATTATGGACCAGCTTGTTTGTTATATTGCTTATTTCTAGGGATGTCCCGATCAGGTTTTTTTGCCCTCGAGTCCGAGTCTGAGTCATTTGATTTTGAGTATCTGCCGATACCGAGTCCCGATCCGATACTTTCTATAAAGGCACTCATTGCGGCAAAACCTGTGTGTGTGTGTGTGTGTGTGTGTGTGTGTGTGTGTGTGTGTGTGTGTGTGTGTGTGTGTAGGCCTGTCACAATAACAGATTTTGCTGGGCGATTAATTGCCAAGAGAAATTATTGCGATAAGCGATAATATTGTCAAATCAATGTTCAACTAACATAATGATAATGACATATAATGCAAGTACACCCTTTCAAAGATCAATAAACTTTAATTTCTAAAGAACATTTAACATTGGAAAGGCCCCCAATCATCAACACTATTATTATTATTGTTATTATTAATGATATTAATATTATTATTATGAGTAGTGGTAGGCCTATTACCATGGCTTATCTGAGCATAGTCAATGGAGTTAAGTCAAACCAACTAGCACGTCATGAGCAACAGAGAGTCGAACAACACACACTCTACCTGCTGCTGGGAGTGGGCTCACCTGTGCGCACATGTGTTTGTGTGCGCACGCGTTTGCGTGTGTGTATGCGCATCAGCGAATTTTAAAAACGCCACCATGTAGACAGAAACACGTAAAATAGCAGAGATGGCACCAGAGGACTGGGCAAGAGAACTAGACTGGGTGGCGCTGCCGCGAGTGCCGCCAGTGAGAAGGCAGAGAACTTCACTCGTACAACACGGACTCTCTTTGATGGCACGTTGTATTCATAAGCATGTTTAGTCTTGTGGTGAATTGTGTCGAAGTGTTGAACCAGTGTTGAGCAGCTTCACAGCTCTCTGTGTTGCTGTAACGTCCAAGCCCTGCAGCGCTGTGACGCACCGTGGCGACGCAGACAGCGAGCTGACCGTGGTCTGCTCAGAACATCCCGTAAACGTCACACAATGAGTTAAAAAATAAGAACCACCTGTTGATTTGACACATTTTAAGACAGAAGCCGCGGGACATTTTAAATCTGACGGCCGGACTTTGCACACTTTATACGCTACGACGCACCGAGTGACGCCTTTTGTCATCCAGCCTCTTTGGCAGCGAGAGAGAGAGAGAGAGAGGAAAACAAACCAGCGTGCAAATGTAATTTATCGCGGCCGAAAAACTTATCGAGCCCATTTAAAGTTATCGTGCAATTAATTGATTTATTGTTTAGCGACAGGCCTGTGTGTGCGTGTGCCGCCACACTGGGAGATTTCACACACGCAGCACATCGAGGTCTCGAACCAGGACCTGTCGCACCAAAAGCAGCTGTCATACCCCTGCACTACAAGACACAGAGCCACCCTGCACAGAAGGCCTTAACTTTGACAGCCCTAAAAAATATATATCCGAGTCCTGATCGGGAGGTAATGTCTGATTCCGATCGAGTCTGAAATCACGTAATCGGGCCCGATTTCCGATCATGTGATCGGATCGGGACATCCCTACTTATTTCAGAGAGAACTGACAAAACATCAAAAACGTCGCTCTAAGGATTGGACTGATTCTGGTACCAAGCAAGAGGTCTGGTCAATCTGGTTCTGACAGCTAGAGTTCTTCAGGAGCTTTCAAGAACACTTGGAACCATGTTAGAGGTGCCAAAGTTTACTTTGACCTGTTGACCTCTGAAATCTAAAGGGCCATAACTCTGCAATACAATTGGTCAGCAATGTGGCTCTAAGTGGTCTTGAAAGCCCTTGAAGAACTCTGTCACATATGTTAGAACCAGATTTGCAGCTCCCTGTTTCAGGTCAATCCCCTGATTTGACCTGAAACTGACAAAATCCATGGAAATGCAGAATCTGGCCTCTGAGGTTTAGGGGGCTACTTGCTGTTATATGTTGTCAATAGAAGATCCAGGAACCTGCTACCAATGTATACTGAACAGAGTTCTATTACATATATGAGCGCCAACTAGATGGCACTGACCTGGACCTAACCACCTGTCTATCTCGCGATGGCCTCAGGAAAGGCAGGTGTGCCAACAGCTACACAGCCCACACATGACAGTTGTTGAACAACCAGACCAGACCAGCTTGTGGTCAGACCACAATCAGTGTCAGTAAAACATAAACTCCGATGTAAAAGAGGGTTACATGGCATTAGTAAGGAAAGCATGTCATTGTGACCATTTGCATGTAACTTAAGTTATAAGTTACTAGGTACAGCTGAGGTACTAACTGAAGCTAACCCTAACCCTACCCTAAGAAACTGCTACTGTGAGGTGCAGGAAGCGACCTGCCGCTGTGGAAACACAACTCATTTACACTAACATAAAGCAGCAGAGCACAAAGACCTCGAGCTGCAGAGGAAACAGAGGAGGAGGAAGAGGCAGATCCCCAAACATGAACCAGAGACAGAGGTCACTGACAGAGGCTTTACTGCACAACACTCATGAATATCCAGGAGAGGATTTAAAGAAGTGAAGGTTCAGACTGAATCTGCAGCATGAATTAATGGCGTCTTTCTGAGTGCAGTGATAACACATGCAGTTTGAGCAGAATGAACTGTCATCATATCACCAGCTGAAATAAATGTTGTTCCCAAATTCAAAATATATCTAATAATGTAATGATACAAGTTTATATAATGATATGTATTTCAGTATGGTTAGTATAATTATTATCACCTGTAGAAGGACCTTTACTCTTCATATTTAGGCTCCATGCAGAGAGGTGTCAGACTTTGATCAAATTATCTTCATTATGTTATTTAACCTACATGATTCATAAAGAGCCGTGGCTGTCACAAGGAGCATCGCTGACATGTGAAGTTATAACTTCATACAAGTTATACAGTTCTGCACTTTGTTTGCAGCTTGATTTACTTAACAGATGTTTATTGTGTGTTATTATTCTGCTAATCATGATCAACTGATTAAAGGCAAAAAGAAGGCAAAAAATAATCATTGTATGATCATGAAACTTCCAAAGTAAAAGTATCGGTATTGGTAAAAAAGGGTAGTGTGGAACGCAATAAGTCTTTGACCGTGTATAACCACTTACAAAGTCCTGTTTGGAAGCCAGTATAAGGAGCATGTTTAAGAACATTAAGATGGATAAGCCCTCTTTTTGTGCTCGACAGTGGCCGCACCATTTAAGTTAAGAGGAATTCCAGAGGTTGGTGCACTATTAGTCACAGTCCGGTGGACTTGTACTCAGTGCGCCCTATAATCCAGAAAATATGGTCAATCTTTCAGTCAGTCTGGTTCTGACATCACTCCGGCCACATTGCAGAGGTGGAGCTGCTCTGCTCATGATGTCACTGCTGCTGTAAAAACACAGACACAGACATAAGAAGTGCACAAAGTGTTTTGCAGTCATGTAGCATGTGATGCAAAGCTGACAGATGAAAGTCATGTCTGAAGCAGCACAGTGCATTTCCATCTGCTCAACACAACAACACAGGTCAGAGTCACACTGTAACTGATGCTTCACAACAAGTTGTGTAACTTCTGGTGTTTTTCTTTAGAATCAGCCCTCAGGTCTCATGATCAGTGAAATATGAAGGAAGTGTCAGAACCGGTCTGACAGCTGGGTGACTCTGCACTCAGACCTGTTCTATCCACTGTTAACCCATTCATGTCAGTTCTGTGTCAGGTGTCCTGTTTTCAAGGTAATGAAATAGATGGATGATAATATCCTGAGTTTCCCTGAGGGACCTCATCCCTGCTGCACTGTGTAAGGTGTGTGATCCATGCTGCTTCTGCTCAGTGATTGATACTCACAGTGAGGTCTCATTCAGTCAGCAACCATTCTCAATAACACTGTTAGACTGTAGCAGACACACGTTGAATCATGTCTGCCCTCAGGAGCATGAAGGTGTGACAGGAATGCAGGTCACAGAGAGTCCGGCTGCGACAGCTGATTCTTATATTTACTGTATTTGACTTCAGGGTTTGCAGCACATTATGTCGACCAAGTCATGTAAAGAAATCGGTCCAGACAGTGTTTAGCTTGTGTGTTTTCTTGTTGTCTGTCAGAGGCTGGGTCGTGGCTCTGCTTCAGAGAGTTGGCTGCTGACACCTGGCTCCCAGCTGAGCCAACAGTCTGTTTAAACCTGTTCAGAGTTCCTAGGAAGTCATGTGACCACAGAGGCTCCTCCTATGATGAAGTATAAACACCCTGAACACTGACTGCTCTCTGCTTCGTCACAGAAACCAACAACACAGGTAAGACTCACTCACTGTGAAGGAATGATAAGAAAATGCTTCCAACATGTTGAGTGCAGAGTTTTAATGTGGACATTAGCTGATAGATCAGTAGGAATCAATGGCTTTTATGTTATCATGTTCTATTATGAAGGTGACATCATAAGGTCACAGGTAAAGTATAAAAATGTTGACGTTTCTTTGATGGCCACTTTAGCTTCAAGATGGGAATGGTGGCCCTGTGGCCATCTCTCCCCAGATGAAAGCTCTGAGTGTTACAAGAATGTTTTTAGCATGGCCACTCTCTTCCGTGTAGTCTACTGTGCTTTATTTCATCTTTGAACAGCACATATATGCTCTGGTATGCAGAACTTATAAATAACCATGGTGGGCCGCCATGGACAGAAATGCCAGGGCCACATTTTAGTCCCAGGTCAGCCTGATAAAGAGAATGTAGTTTGGTTGTAACAGGATCAACTCATTGTAAACTGGTGTTTAGAATTTCAATACATCACCCTTATCAATGTGCAGCTGTGAGGAGGTTGTAGCCTACTGAGATGTGAGTGGAGCTGGATGCTCACAAAGAGGAGAACCATGCTGCTTCTGCTCTGCTCCATCCTGTGCTGATCTGTAGCTCATTGATTGCTGAGCTCCATCTAGTGGACAGACAGTAGAAGTGAATCAGGAAATGTCTTTCAGACACTTGTTGGACCGGTTTTAACGTCACTGACGTGTTCAGACTGTGAGGCTGTGAGGAAGTGACGGCGTCCTCAGATCAGATTGTGTCAGACAGCAGGACTGAGGAGGACCAGGAGCAGCTTCTTCTCCACACAGGAAGCTGGAAAGTGTCTGTAAGTCCATCTGAACTGATCCAGAAGGTGAGAGTCCTTCCAGAGAAATCTCTCCATGTCTGATCACACTGTGCTGATCAATCATCAGTTTGATCACCTCATTTATCTTTACTGCTGTGTAACTGAAAGATATTAATTGTTATTGAATGTCAGTTGTGTATGGAATTGTTCTTTTTTTGTGAAGTTCATTGTTTTCATTTGCTGTGACTGCTTTCAGTGTATTTTAACACATAAAACTGACAGCCAGCACCATGTTCTTACTTTGGTTTAATGTTTATCAGACCATCATTAATGGATGGACTTATGCTAGCAGACAGTAGCTAACTAGCTAACTGACAAGCCAGAGCAGCCTGAACTGTCCCTGCCCCCCCCCCCCCTTCATCTATGCCACTGTCACTGTGTTGACATGTTGAAGATCTCTTTGTGCAATGACAGCCTCTTGTTGAATGTTTTCCCACTGCAAGCTAATCTGACATGGTGTCACTTCATCTCATACATACTGCTTCTGCTGAGGTCCTCTGACTTTTCCAGGAAGCTGTGATGACGTCAGAGGACCTTTTGTACATTCTGCAAGATCTGAAAGATGAAGAGTTCAAAATGTTCAACTGGTTTCTGCAGCGGCCCGGCTGCCTAGAGGGCCACGCACCCATCAAAACATGCCACCTGCAAAAGGAACACAGGCTGGAAACTGTGACTGTGATGGAGCAGACATATGAAATTCCTAATGCAGTGCAGGTCACCTGGAACATTTTAGGGAAGATCCGCAGGAAGGACCTGCAGCAGAAGCTGGATGGCATCAGGAACACTAACACTGGACCTTCAACTCATACTTGCTCTCCTCTTCCTCATGCTGAAGGTGAGACTGCTGTATTCTCTGAGATCCCTACAAAGTGCCTTCAAAACAGAAGTAATAAAAGCTACACATAAGGCTACATGATGTACATACAGCATAGCACAGTACAGTACAGCAAGTGTCTACAGAATTCCAAGAGTTAAATGGTTAGGTCTTATCCACAAGGTCCTTGTGAAGCATCAAGGGCCACATTATTACTCTCTCTGGATCCCACTGGGCCGTCAGATACTGTTGGCTGCTCCTCCCTGTCAGTCATGATCTGAGATTAACAAGCAACAGAGATCGTGTTGCTTGTCGTGTTGCGAATTGTATTATTAATTCAACTGTCATATTTTGGGTTGGTCCAAAAACAATCTTAAGATTAAGAAACCCTTTATTTGTCCCACAATGGGGACAAATTCAAACTAAACTTAACATGCACCCCCCCACCCCCCGTTATTTTAAAACAATTAAAATGACAGTTTGTTAGTTGTAATTGAGGAAAAAGCCTCAAGTAATCATGATACTACTTGATATTAACATCCCCCATCCCTACTGTACTACACATATTACTAATGTGGAAATGTTTTTTTGTCTTTGTACATTGTGCAAAGATGTGAAACAAAAATGTACAATGTATCTACAATTCTCATGACCGTGGAATAGGTCAGGGTAACCGCTTTCAAATACCGGGACTCGTTTTAATATAAAAATACCGTGACTTGTCAGATCGGACTCAGGGGCGAAAAAAATACAAAATCTGATCGGGACATCTCTACTCATAATAAATGTACAAAAAATATATAACCTGCACCTCATCTTTAATCAGGGTTAAAAATGCATCTGAATCATAACCAGTAATCAGAATTTTGTCCTCCTGTCCACAAAAGGTCACATACTGAATATTTTCCTGTAAGTTAAAACAATACACATTTTAGACCAGTAATTAATAAGTAAGTGATTAAGGTGGACTTTTTTGTGCTTCTTTACCTGGCCACCATTTTGTCTGTGTTGGTGCATAATAATGTATTATCTGTTTGTGTCATTAGGGACAAAAATGTCCACTTCTAAAAAACTGATTTTTCTGCATAAATCTCTTAAACAACTTCAGCCCTGCTAAAAACTAAAATACATTAAATCATTTTGAGGAATTTACAGAACTTACAGAAGAAAAAAGATCTTAGTGAAGATCGGTCAGAATGATCTGGTGAACAACCTCAAAGTCAGAGAACTGTTCATAGATGAGAATGTCTATTCACAGAGTGACACGTGTGTAACACAGTCTGCTGTTTCTTCAGAGATCCTCACTGGCTGTCAGCAAAAAATGAAGTCTAACCTGAGGAAGAAGGTCCAGTGTTTGTTTGAGCAAGTATCAGACCACAAGGTATCTTTAAAGGCTCACCTGGAAGACAGGAACCAATCAGAACAGTGATGACAAAGGGAGTGGCTGGCATCGGGAAAACAGTCCTAACACAGAAGTTCACTCTGGACTGGGCTGAAGACAAAGCCAACCAGGACATCCAGTTCACATTTCCATTCACTTTCAGAGAGCTGAATGTGCTGAGAGAGAGAAAGTTCAGCTTGGTGGAGCTTGTTCATCACTTCTTCACTGAAACCAAAGAAGCAGGAATCTGCAGCTTTCAGCACCTCCAGGTGGTCTTCATCTTTGATGGTCTGGATGAGTGTCGACTTCCTCTGGACTTCCACAACACTGAGACCCTGGCTGATGTCACAGAGTCCACCTCAGTGGATGTGCTGCTGACAAACCTCATCAGGGGGAAGCTGCTTCCCTCTGCTCGCCTCTGGATAACCACACGACCTGCAGCAGCCAATCAGATCCCTCCTGACTGTGTGGACGTGGTGACAGAGGTCAGAGGGTTCACTGACCCACAGAAGGAGGAGTACTTCAGGAAGAGGTTCAGAGAGGAGGAGCAGGCCAGCAGGATCATCTCCCACATCAAGACATCACGAAGCCTCCACATCATGTGCCACATCCCAGTCTTCTGCTGGATCACTGCTACAGTTCTGGACGTGGTGTTGAAAACCAGAGAGGGAGCAGAGCTGCCCAAGACCCTGACTGAGATGTACATCCACTTCCTGGTGGTTCAGACCAAAGTGAAGAAGATCAAGTATGATGGAGGAGCCGAGACAGATCCACAGTGGAGTCCAGAGAGCAGGGAGATGATCCAGTCTCTGGGAAAACTGGCTTTTGATCAGCTGCAGAAAGGAAACCTGATCTTCTATGAATCAGACCTGACAGAGTGTGGCATCGATACCGAAGCAGCCTCAGTGTACTCAGGAGTGTTCACACAGATCTTTAAAGAGGAGAGAGGCCTGTACCAGGACAAGGTGTTCTGCTTCATCCATCTGAGTGTTCAGGAGTTTCTGGCTGCTCTTCATGTCCATCTGACCTTCATCAGCTCTGCTGTCAACCTGCTGGAACAACAACAAACAACATCTGTGGAGTCTGAAGTCTTTAGAGACAAACCTGAACTAAAACATCTCCACCAGAGTGCTGTGGACAAGTCCTTACAGAGTCCAAATGGACACCTGGACTTGTTCCTCCGCTTCCTCCTGGGTCTTTCACTGGAGACCAATCAGACTCTTCTACGGGGCCTGCTGACACAGACAGGAAGTAGCTCACAGACCAATCAGGAAACAGTCGAGTACATCAAGGAGAAGATCAGTGAGAATGTGTCTGCAGAGAGAAGCATCAATCTGTTCCACTGTCTGAATGAACTGAACGATCGTTCTCTAGTGGAGAAGATCCAACAGGCCCTGAGTTTAGGATATCTCTCCACAGATGAACTGTCTCCTGCTCAGTGGTCAGCTCTGGTCTTCATCTTACTGTCATCAGAAGAAGATCTGGAGGTGTTTGACCTGAAGAAATACTCTGCTTCAGAGGAGGCTCTTCTGAGGCTGCTGCCAGTGGTCAAAGCCTCCAACAAAGTTCTGTAGGTGGATTTATGAACCATTTCAAACATGGTTGATTTTTATATGAACAATAAAACACTGACTTTCATTATTGTTTTTTTTCTCAGACTGAGCAGCTGTAACCTCTCAGAGAGAAGCTGTGAAGCTCTGTCCTCAGTCCTCAGCTCCCAGTCCTCTAGTCTGAGAGAGCTGGACCTGGATAATAACGACCTGCAGGATTCAGGAGTGAAGCTTCTTTGTGCTGGACTGGAGAGTGCTCACTGTGGTCTGAAATCACTGAGGTCAGGTTCTGGTTGTTGATCATTTAAATGCATACCTTAACATTATGTTTGAAGCTTTTCTACATGCAGTTAATGTGTTGACATGTGGAGGCTTTCAGATTGACACTAATGTGCACTGAATTCTACACAAGTAAAAAGATCTTTATTGTCATTATTCACAACAAATTTCCATTCATTCATCAATAACAACTAATTTGCATTTCTTTCAGGCTGAGCAGCTGTAACCTCTCAGAGAGAAGCTGTGAAGCTCTGTCCTCAGTCCTCAGCTCCCAGTCCTCTAGTCTGAGAGAGCTGGATCTGGATAATAATGACCTGCAGGATTCAGGAGTGAAGCAGCTGTCTCGTGGACTGAAGAGTCCAGACTGCAGACTGGAGACTCTCAGGTCAGGATCCAGCTTGTTGATCATCAGTTAAATTCTGCTTCATGTTCATGTTGAAGATCTGTTGGATTTTCCTTCTTTCTTCTTGAGTTTATGACATGTTTTGTCCCTCCAGTCTGTCAGGTTGTCTGATCACACAGGAGGGCTGTGCTTCTCTGGCCTCGGCTCTGACCTCCAACCCCTCCTATCTGAGAGAGCTGGACCTGAGCTACAATCATCCAGGAGACTCAGGAGTGGAGCTGCTGTCTGCTTTACTCAACAGTCCAGATTGTAGTCTGAAGACTCTCAGGTACACAGAGACCACAGAGCATGAGTCCTCCTCAGTCTGTCAGTTTAGCTCATATATCCACAGCTGTTGATGGATGGACTGAAACTGCAGAGAAGAAATAATCACTGATCCCTGATGTTCATCTTCCTCCATCATTAAGTGTCCATCATGTTAACTTCACTTTTCTTTATACATGTTCTTCATGTCAAAATACATACAGACTGATTTTCAGTCACACTTAGTGCAGATCAAATACTAAATGATGCCCTACTTATTAATGTCCTCAGCTGTAAGAACCACTGAATTATTTCCACAAACAAATGTTCCTGAAACAATCCATATGTGAAGCTTCAGAGGAGACAACAACACAATGGTAGAAGGAGGAGTTCCTTCAGTCAGAGACAGAGAGCAGGGAGACACTACAATATTATCACTGTAAAAACTACACACAGACATGAGTGAATGTATTTATTTGAAGTGTGTCAGAAACTCTTCCATCCATGACACATGTGAACCAGGCTTGTGTTTGCATATAGAGTGAAAGGAACAAACAGTCAGAGACAGTGTGGCTTGTTTGCTGCTTTGGATAAATGCACAATGCTGAGATCAAACCTACACTGTTGCTGCATGAAGAGGATTTTACAGTAAAGCACTGACAGAGAGCAATATTTCACAGAATGGAGGACATGAATAAACACAGAGCAGATCAGGAGAGACTCTTCTGGAGTCGACACAGATGAGTTTCAGTCTGTTTGTGTGTCTCTGACAAACTGAGGAACTCTGCTTCATGTTGATCAGCAGTTTGGACTCATGTTGGTTAGAAAATCATTCTGACTGTGTTTCTTCCTGCAGGGTGGAGCATGGTGGAGAGCAGAGGTTAAAACCTGGGCTGAGGAAGTGTAAGTTTGACTCAGTCTTTCCTCATGTTATTGTGCATGAGTCAGTGTTCTATCAGTCCATCAGAGCTGTTGTAGCGCAGCCTCGGCGGTTGGATTTCTTTGGTGTTTACTGGAGTTTATTACTCCCCAGCAGGAGTTTTAGGTTCCAGCTTTGTCATTGGTTTTCCTTTTTTCTCTTGTTAGGGAGCTTTAGTGTGTTGTAGTGTCTCTGTGTTTGTTTGGGCACTGCTCAGCTCTGAGTTCATGAACTGCAGCCTAACACTGAAACCAGCCTGTGTAGCTGCCGATCTGAGAGTGGGGACGAGTGGGGAGGTGCAGACATGCTGTGTGTGGGTTTCCCCTCAGCCTGGGACATAACAGAGACAACCAAAGCAGACAAAAGACAAAATCCAATAAGAGACCACAAAGGGTTGAAAAGGTCCAAACACAGGAAGAAACAGCTCCACAGTCCAAAAGCAGGCAGGACTCAGACACAAAGAATCTCATCCAAAGGGTCAGACTGGACTGATGGACTGAAGAGTGAAGACACTGAGACACTGAGCTGTGAGCAGCATTATTAGGGTTAGGGTTAGGGCGAGAAACGCCACTGTTTAAGAAAACGAGTTACCACCAAAATAAGTTTCACACGGGGTCTCTGTTTAAAGTTTGTAATCAATTAGTAACAAAACACGTTATCCGCCATGTTTCCCTGCACCGCTTCTTCCCTTTTTCCCAATCTGCTGCAAACACCCTGATTTTCAGCACAATGCAGCATTTCCATTCAACCAATCACAGGGCAGCTTTCCAACCGTCATGGCGGAGGGTTTATATGAAAACTAGAAGTTTCATATAAACCCTTTTTGGAAAGAAAACACTTTTTTTCTGGATTTATAGCGTTTTGGAAGCAATCTCTTCATTTGTTAGGCGGGACAGCCGAAACCAGTTAAACAAGCTTTTACTGACAGCTCTGAACAGACCACATTAACTTATCATTCATTTTAGTGCAGCCGCCACAACTTCCATTTCACAAACCATTGTTTAATCTTCATTTATTATATTTCCTTTTATTTTGCTTTGTGCTTTGGTTTCATTCTGTAACACTGGACTTATTTTTATGAAGGTTTGAACTCTGACAGTGTTTGAACAGGAGAGAAAGGAGTATAAAGTGTGTAGTGAGGGCTTCACAGCCTTAAAGCATCTAGAATAACTGTAAAAAATAAAGCCCATCACTTCACGGATTTCACCTTTTGCGGGTTATTTTTGGAACGTAACCCTGCGATTAACGAGGGACCTCTGATGAGAAGGAAGAGACTGGGCTCTCAGCTGCAGTAAAGGGGGCAGGTCTGGCTCCAACACAGGTTTCAATGTGCAAGATGTCTTGCCCTCACATTCTTCTTCCATTTCCACTTGTCCTGAAACTTCGGCCTTCGCTGTCAACCTTCCTTTTCTTACTCACACTTGCCATTTTAGAAATGGGCAATAAAAAAACACAGATCACTGGCAAACAGGGTGGTGAGAGTTTGACCATGTTTGCTGCCATCTTGTGGTGAAATGTTAAATATATATAAATAATAATCATTTTTAAAGGTGTGATTTCATCCTGTGGACAACAGTACTGGTGGCATATTATGACATTATTGATTTTATGACAGAGGCTTCGGCCCAGTGAACATATGAACTGGACTTTTGGTCTGTTCTACAGGAAAAACCCTCAATGATAATGCACCAACAATCCCAACCAAAGAAAGGAACATAAGGACAGAAGAACCAAACAGGAAGAAAATAGAAATAACTATTGTATATATAACCTAGAAAATTTCACAAGACATTTTGAGTGGGCGGGCCAATGCGCGCTCACCCACACTCTGCTGCCGGTCCGCCCCATTATATACCACCAAACCTCATTCCTGATCACCATATGTGAAAGATGCCACTGATGACAGCATTAGGGACACTCCCTAATGCATGTTAAAACATGTAATAAGTGTTTTATTTTGAAAATCTACACGTCAGCATATCCTGTTATTGTGCAGGGTCTTTTATTTTGAAAATCCATGTTTGTGTGTCTGTGTGTTGGCAGGTGTGTATAGTGTGTGTCTGCATATTTCTGGGTGGCTTGTGTGTAGTTTACCAGGCCTAGTAAGGTGTGTAATGATTTGGAGGCTTTTATTTTGAAAATCAGTGTGTGTGTGTGTGTGTGTGTCTGAGTGTAGTTGTGTATGTTCCTGTATGGAGCTTTTGGATGATGCTCTTTATCCAATGATACAGTTGATGCTGCTGTTACGGTTACCATTCAGAGCACCTGTGGAGGTTACCATGGAAACGGCTCCCTCAGTTTTCGGCTTCCTGGTTTTGTGATTTTTGCCTTTTTTTTCTCTCTCTCCCCATTCACCGTCTATGTCGTTCGCCCACTGGTTTTTTGCGATTTACGTGAAAACCGTACGTCGGAACGGAAAGAAAAGTCATAGCACAGGTGTCCCGGTACAGCCGGACGTCCTGTAACAGTTTCAGGTCGCTCACATTAAAGCTGTGGGACTAGTTCTGCTGAAAATGTGTCCAGAAGAAGGAGAATAATACAGAAGCGGAATAAGTATTTACAATAGTAACAGTGGAACAATATCAGGATAGATCAGGAGGTCTGAGTCTGGTCTTTCAGTCCAGATCCTCCTCCAGACTCTGATGAAGGAGCTTTTGGATGATGCTCTTTATCCAATGATACAGTTGATGCTGCTGTTCTTCTCATGTTCTAAATGTGTCGTCTGTCTTTACTCACATTGCTGCAAATATCCAGTTTGTGTTTGAACACAAAGCTGATAGTTGTGTGTTTGTTCATTCAAACATTAGTGACAAAAAGTCTGATGATAAACTTTGTATGAATGAACAACACATCAGTCAGTAAAGACAGAATGAAGCCATCAGATGTGTCAGATGATAAACTGCAGCTGTGTCTTTTTCTCTCCATCAGATTTCTGTCAACTTGAAGTCGACACAAACTCAGTGAACACAAAGCTCAAACTGTCTGACAACAACAGGAAGGTGACACATGTGGAGGAGGAGCAGCCATATCCTGATCATCCAGACAGATTTGACAGGTGTCCTCAGCTGCTGTGTAGAAATGTTCTGACTGGTCGCTGTTACTGGGAGGTCGAGTGGAGAGGATGGGTTTATATATCAGTGAGTTACAGAAGAATCAGAAGGAAAGGAGACAGTGATGACTGCAGGTTTGGAAGAAACAATCAGTCCTGGAGTCTGATCTGCTCTGATCATGGTTACTCTGTCGGTCACAATAACAGAGTAACATCCATCTCCTCCTCCTCTGTCTCTCACAGAGCAGCAGTGTATGTGGACTGTCCTGCTGGCACTCTGTCCTTCTACAGAGTCTCCTCTGACACACTGATCCACCTCCACACCTTCAGCACCACATTCACTCAGCCTCTACATGCTGGGTTCTTCTTGTTGTATCCTGGTTCCTCAGTGAGTCTGTGCTGTGTGTAGAAGCAGAGTGTGTGGAAGTGACAGCAGCTTCAACTTTGTGCTTTAAATGTTGATGATGTTTCACTTTCATTTGAATCACTGACTGTGATTTCAGGTCAGAACATGTTTTTGTCTTAGAAGCAGTGAAATGAAGAATGTGAAGCTGAATTTATGATCATGAACTTTGACATGTCCTCACAAATGAAACCCTTACATTAAGAAATGCATGATTCCATGTTGTTATGGCTCTGATATTAAAATGTAGTATTATAATAGGAGTTAATGGACCTAAGTGGAAAACACCATTTAAAACTGCTGCAATACAAACACTAATAACTCCAACTCAATATTTTGGCTAAACTTTGACATGACAGATATAAAGTAATGCCTGAGCCTCCCAACTTGTACAATAACTTGTTTTGTGCATTTTTACATGAAATATTTGCATCATGCAATCTACCTGGCATTTAAAGCGTCAAACTCCTCCAATGATGTCATGTTTGGTAGTTCTGAGCAGTCCTGAAGTTGTTCCACATATTGATGCAGAAAAATATGAATCTGTTCAGTTTTTAGAGCAGTTTTTAGAAGCGGACATTTTTGTCCCTGATGACACAAAGGGTAGTAAATGTGTTTCCCAGTGTTCTGGTGATGGATCAGAAACATTTACATTTGAATTCTAAAATTTGTGTTGAACTGCCCGATTGCCCTTTTTCTCCTCAACCTGTGACGTCGGCGGAACTGCGATCACTCACCTGCTCCTGCCCGGGACGTTAAAAAGAAGCAAAGACACATGCTGTGTCCCATTTCAGGGTCTGCATCCTGCGTCCTGCGTCCTCCTGAGGATCCTCCACCGTTGGTAAATGGGACGGTCTGGCCTTCAAATCACTTCCTGATTGTGGCGCGACGTCATAAATTTTGCCCCGGGAAAAACAAAAGCAGCGACAGCGACACAACACGGACTACACAACAAACGGGACAACAGTGTGGATTTAGACATTTGGAATTTTTTAATATATTTATTAGGGATGTCCCGATCCGATCACATGATCGGAAATCGGGCCCGATTACGTGATTTCAGACTCGATCGGAATCGGACATTACCTCCCGATCAGGACTCGGATATATATTTTTTAGGGCTGTCAAAGTTAAGGCCTTCTGTGCAGGGTGGCTCTGTGTCTTGTAGTGCAGGGGTATGACAGCTGCTTTTGGTGCGACAGGTCCTGGTTCGAGACCTCGATGTGCTGCGTGTGTGAAATCTCCCAGTGTGGCGGCACACGCACACACAGGCCTGTCGCTAAACAATAAATCAATTAATTGCACGATAACTTTAAATGGGCTCGATAAGTTTTTCGGCCGCGATAAATTACATTTGCACGCTTGTTTGTTTTCCTCTCTCTCTCTCTCTCGCTGCCAAAGAGGCTGGATGACAAAAGGCGTCACTCTGGTGCGTCGTAGCGTATAAAGTGCTTAATGTCCGGCCGTCAGATTTAAAATGTCCCGCGGCTTCTGTCTTAAAATGTGTCAAATCAACAGGTGGTTCTTATTTTTTAACTCATTGTGTGACGTTTACGGGATGTTCTGAGCAGACCACGGTCAGCTCGCTGTCTGCGTCGCCACGGTGCGTCACAGCGCTGCAGGGCTTGGACGTTACAGCAACACAGAGAGCTGTGAAGCTGCTCAACACTGGTTCAACACTTCGACACAATTCACCACAAGACTAAACATGCTTATGAATAACGTGCCATCAAAGAGAGTCCGTGTTGTACGAGTGAAGTTCTCTGCCTTCTGACTGGCGGCACTCACGGCAGCGCCACCTAGTCTAGTCCTCTTGCCCAGTCCTCTGGTGCCATCTCTGCTATTTTACGTGTTTCTGTCTACATGGTGGCGTTTTTAAAATTCGCTGATGCGCATACACACACGCATACGCGTGCGCACACAAACACATGTGCGCACAGGTGAGCCCACTCCCAGCAGCAGGTAGAGTGCGTGTTGTTCGACTCTCTGTTGCTCATGACGTGCTAGTTGGTTTGACTTAACTCCATTGACTATGCTCAGATAAGCCATGGTAATAGGCCTACCACTACTCATAATAATAATATTAATATCATTAATAATAACAATAATAATAATAGTGTTGATGATTGGGGGCCTTTCCAATGTTAAATGTTCTTTAGAAATTAAAGTTTATTGATCTTTGAAAGGGTGTACTTGCATTATATGTCATTATCATTATGTTAGTTGAACATTGATTTGACAATATTATCGCTTATCGCAATAATTTCTCTTGGCAATTAATCGCCCAGCAAAATCTGTTATTGTGACAGGCCTACACACACACACACACACACACACACACACACACACACACACACACACACACACATACACGGGTTTTGCCGCAATGAGTGCCTTTATAGAAAGTATCGGATCGGGACTCGGTATCGGCAGATACTCAAAATCAAATGACTCAGACTCGGACTCGAGGGCAAAAAAACCTGATCGGGACATCCCTAATTAGGGCCCGAGCACCGAATGGTGCAAGAGCCCTATTGAAACCCTTAGGATTATTATTAGGGCCCGAGCACCGAATGGTGCAAGAGCCCTATTGAAACCCTTAGGATTAATATTAGGGCCCGAGCACCGAATGGTGCAAGAGCCCTATTGAAACCCTTAGGATTATTATTTTTAGGGCCCGAGCACCGAATGGTGCAAGAGCCCTATTGAAACCCTTAGGATTATTATTTTTCCTTCCCCCCCTTAGATCGCATTTTTGGGGGCCTTAACATGCCCAAAAACTCACCAAACTTGGTAGAAAAATTCATTCGCCCGAAAAATTTTGAAATTTGCTGACTTTTGAAACGCACATAGGAAAATGGCTCTATAGCGCCCCCAACGTGAAGCCCCTCTGGCCGGTTTGACACAGGATAATGAAAATTGGCACACATATGTATCACCTCAAGACGCACAAAAAAGTCTCTTGGACCCCCCCTCCAAACCCAACAGGAAGTCCGCCATTTGAAGGTTTGTGGCCATTTTTGGCGATGTGTGACCCTGCTGCCAAACTTTTCACGCCTCGCATATTTCATCAGATTGAGCTGAAATTCGCCGTGTCCACTCAGGACACCATAGGGAATAGACGCATTCCAAAACTCTTACAAAAGTCTGACGGTGTGGCCGGGGCGTGGCCTCAAAGTTTGACCATTTCAGAGGAAACAGGAAGTCGCTATAACTTCTTCGTTTTCTGTCCGATCTGTACCAAATGTCACATGTATGATCAGAGTCTGATCCTAAACACATCTATACAACAATATTGAGGCTTTGACAGAGCGCCACCTACTGGCTACACAAAATGTTGTGTTTTCATAGGTTTTTCTGCCTGCCCCTGTGGCCTGTTTTGAGTAGGGTCATGAAAATTGGCACACGTGTGTATCACCCCAAGATGCACAAAAAAGTCTCTTGGACCCCCCCTCCAAACCCAACAGGAAGTCCGCCATTTTGAAATTTCTGTTAATTTTTGGCGATTTGTGACCCTGCTGCAAAACTTTTCACGCCTCGCATACTTCATCCAAATGAGCTAAAACTCACTGTGTCCACTCAGGACACCATAGGGAATAAGCGCATTCCAAAACTCTTACAAAAGTATTACGGTGTGGTGGGGGCGTGGCCTCAAAGTTGACCATTCGCCATTACAAAGGAACTCCCTGTATTTTTTGCCCTAACGCGTAGCCCCGCTGGCCAGTTTGACACAGAATCATGAAAATTAGCACACATGTGTATCACCCCACGACGCACAAAAAAGTCTCTTGGACCCCCCCTCCAAACCCAACAGGAAGTCCGCGATTTTGAAATTTCTGTTAATTTTTGGCAATTTGTGACCCTGCTGCAAAACTTTTCACGCCTCGCATACTTCATCCAAATGAGCTAAAACTCACTGTGTCCACTCAGGACACCATAGGGAATAAACGCATTCCAAAACTCTTACAAAAGTATTACGGTGTGGTGGGGGCGTGGCCTCAAAGTTGACCATTCACCATTACAAAGGGCAAAAAATACAGGGAGTTCCTAACGCGTAGCCCCGCTGACCAGTTTGACACAGAATCATGAAAATTAGCACACATGTGTATCACCCCACGACGCACAAAAAAGTCTCTTGGACCCCCCCTCCAAACCCAACAGGAAGTCCACCATTTTGACTTTTGTGGCCATTTTTTGCCTATTTGCGACCCTGCTTCAAAACTTTTCACGGCTCACATACTTCTTGCAATTGAGCTGAAATTCACTGTGTCCACACAGGACACCATAGGGAATAGACGCATTCCAAAACTCTTTCAAAAGTATTACCGTGTGGCGGAGGAGTGGCCTCAAAGTTGACCATTCGCCATTACAAAGGAACTCGCTGTGTTTTATGCAGTACCACCCATATACTTTATGCAATGTGGCCAAAATCTTACACTACTGCTATGGACCCAAGTCTGAACAGTTATATATGCTAATAGGATGATACGGTCATAGCGCCACCTACTGCTAACAGGAAAGATTGGTTGTAAACATGTGTTTGTTGTACATCTCTGCAAATGAGAGGAGAGGACAGCATAGCACAGGAGAGTATGGGAGACGAGAGCATAGGAGAGAAGACAGCGATAGCCCCGCGGATCGCAAGGTGCGCGAGGGCCCGCAATGCTGCTTGCAGCTTTAATTAGGGCCCGAGCACCGAATGGTGCAAGAGCCCTATTGAAACCCTTAGGATTATTATTTTTTTTTTTTTTTTTTTTTTTTTTTTTTTTTTTTTTTTCCCCCTCCGAGATCGCATTTTTGGAGGCCTTAACATGCCCAAAAACTCACCAAACTTGGTAGAAAAATTCATTCGCCCGAAAAATTTTGAAATTTGCTGACTTTTGAAATGCACATATAAAAATGGCTCTATAGCGCCCCCAACGCGTAGCCCCTCTGGCCGGTTTGACACAGGATTATGAAAATTGGCACACATATGTATCACCTCAAGACGCACAAAAAAGTCTCTTGGACCCCCCCTCCAAACCCAACAGGAAGTCCGCCATTTGAAGGTTTGTGGCCATTTTTGGCGATGTGTGACCCTGCTGCCAAACTTTTCACGCCTCGCATACTTCAACGGATTGAGCTGAAATTCGCCGTGTCCACTCAGGACACCATAGGGAATAGACGCATTCCAAAACTCTTACAAAAGTCTTACGGTGTGGCCGGGGCGTGGCCTCAAAGTTTGACCATTTCTGAGGACACAGAAAGTCTCTATAACTTCTTCGTTTTCTGTCCGATCTGTACGAAATGTCACACGTATGATCAGAGTCTGACCCTAAACACATCTATACAACAATATTGAGGCTTTGACAGAGCGCCACCTACTGGCTACACAAAATGTTGTGTTTTCATAGGTTTTTCTGCCTGCCCCCCTGGCCTGTTTTGAGTAGGGTCATGAAAATTGGTACACATGTGTATCACCCCAAGATGCACAAAAAAGTCTCTTGGACCCCCCTCCAAACCCAACAGGAAGTCCGCAATTTTGAAATTTCTGTTAATTTTTGGCGATTTGTGACCCTCCTACAAAACTTTTCACGCCTCGCATACTTCCTCCAAATGAGCTAAAACTCACTGTGTCCACTCAGGACACCATAGGGAATAGACGCATTCAAAAACTCTTACAAAAGTCTGACGGTGTGGCGGGGGCGTGGCCTCAAACTTGACCATTCGCCATTACAAAGGAACTCACTGTATTTATTGCCCTAATGCGTAGCCCCGCTGGCCAGTTTGACACAGGATCATGAGAATTAGCACACATGTGTATCACCCCAAGACGCACAAAAAAGTCTCTTGGACCCCCCCTCCAAACCCAACAGGAAGTCCACCATTTTGACTTTTGTGGCCATTTTTTGCCTATTTGTGACCCTGCTTCAAAACTTTTCACTCCTCACATACTTCATGCAATTGAGCTGAAATTCACTGTGTCCACTCAGGACACCATAGGGAATAGACGCATTCCAAAACTCTTTCAAAAGTATTACCGTGTGGCGGGGAGTGGCCTCAAAGTTGACCATTCGCCATTACAAAGGAACTCGCTGTGTTTTATGCAGTACTACCCATATACTTTATGCAATGTGGACAAAATCTTACAGTACTGCCATGGAGCCGAGTCTGAACAGATATATATGCTAATAGGATGATACGGTCACAGCGCCACCTACTGGTAGCAGGAAAGTTTGGTTGTAAACATGTGTTTGTTGTATATCTGTGGAAATGAGAGGAGGAGAGCATAGCACAGGAGAGTATAGGAGACGCGAGCATAGGAGAGAAGACTGCGATGACCCCACGGATCGCAAGGTGCGCGAGGGCCCGCAATGCTGCTTGCAGCTTTAATTTTTTTTTTTTTTTTTCCCCCTCCGAGATCGCATTTTTGGAGGCCTTAACATGCCCAAAAACTCACCAAACTTGGTACAAAAATTCATTCGCCCGAAAAATTTTGAAATTTGCTGACTTTTGAAATGCACATATAAAAATGGCTCTATAGCGCCCCCAACGCGTAGCCCCTCTGGCCGGTTTGACACAGGATTATGAAAATTGGCACACATATGTATCACCTCAAGACGCACAAAAAAGTCTCTTGGACCCCCCCTCCAAACCCAACAGGAAGTCCGCCATTTGAAGGTTTGTGGCCATTTTTGGCGATGTGTGACCCTGCTGCCAAACTTTTCACGCCTCGCATACTTCAACGGATTGAGCTGAAATTCGCCGTGTCCACTCAGGACACCATAGGGAATAGACGCATTCCAAAACTCTTACAAAAGTCTGACGGTGTGGCCGGGGCGTGGCCTCAAAGTTTGACCATTTCTGAGGACACAGAAAGTCTCTATAACTTCTTCGTTTTCTGTCCGATCTGTACGAAATGTCACATGTATGATCAGAGTCTGACCCTAAACACATCTATACAACAATATTGAGGCTTTGACAGAGCGCCACCTACTGGCTACACAAAATGTTGTGTTTTCATAGGTTTTTCTGCCTGCCCCCCTGGCCTGTTTTGAGTAGGGTCATGAAAATTGGTACACATGTGTATCACCCCAAGATGCACAAAAAAGTCTCTTGGACCCCCCCTCCAAACCCAACAGGAAGTCCGCAATTTTGAAATTTCTGTTAATTTTTGGCGATTTGTGACCCTCCTACAAAACTTTTCACGCCTCGCATACTTCATCCAAATGAGCTAAAACTCACTGTGTCCACTCAGGACACCATAGGGAATAGACGCATTCAAAAACTCTTACAAAAGTCTGACGGTGTGGTGGGGGCGTGGCCTCAAAGTTGACCATTCGCCATTACAAAGGAACTCACTGTATTTATTGCCCTAATGCGTAGCCCCGCTGGCCAGTTTGACACAGGATCATGAGAATTAGCACACATGTGTATCACCCCAAGACGCACAAAAAAGTCTCTTGGACCCCCCCTCCAAACCCAACAGGAAGTCCACCACTTTGACTTTTGTGGCCATTTTTTGCCTATTTGTGACCCTGCTTCAAAACTTTTCACGCCTCACATACTTCATGCAATTGAGCTGAAATTCACTGTGTCCACTCAGGACACCATAGGGAATAGACGCATTCCAAAACTCTTTCAAAAGTATTACCGTGTGGCGGGGGAGTGGCCTCAAAGTTGACCATTCGCCATTACAAAGGAACTCGCTGTGTTTTATGCAGTACTACCCATATACTTTATGCAATGTGGACAAAATCTTACAGTACTGCCATGGAGCCGAGTCTAAACAGATATATATGCTAATAGGATGATACGGTCATAGCGCCACCTACTGGTAGCAGGAACGTTTGGTTGTAAACATGTGTTTGTTGTATATCTGTGGAAATGAGAGGAGGAGAGCATAGCACAGGAGAGTATAGGAGACGCGAGCATAGGAGAGAAGACTGCGATGACCCCACGGATCGCAAGGTGCGCGAGGGCCCGCAATGCTGCTTGCAGCTTTAATATTTATTTGTTGTTGGAGGAAGAGGAGAGGCGGCTCATTTTCTTCAGACTGGGAGAGCGCAGTGGGGAGGTGACGGTAAGCTGCTGTTTAACCATATTATTGATCATAATTAATATACCAGCTACTGAGCAAACGCTAGATATATAACCAGTAGATAGACAAATATGATTAAATGTAATTTATATTTGATTCAATTGTAAGACTTGATACAGGGTCTGTTTGTAATTTTAATACTTTACATTAAATAGCTAAATGTGTAAGAACCCTGCAAATAACCCTGAAAGCACTGCTTTAATGTGTCATTAAGCATCAGGTCTGTCACTGCACCAGAGAATTACTGCTGGGTGGAGGAGAGTGGGGCTCCCTGCAGGACCAGCTGTCTGTCCTGGAGGAGGTGTACTGACCATCATCACCTCTGGAGGGTGAGGATACATATTTTATAGCTTTTCATATTTTAAGCTGCGTTGGAAGCCGCTCTGTTGAAGTTATTATTTTTATTTTTGCCCTTTTTAAAAACATCTTTAGTAACATGGCAGCCGCCGATCGTCCGCTCTGCAAACCCTGATGGACGATGTGGTGGACAGAGGAGACAGACACCCCCCTCCCCCAGATGATGTCCCACTCACAGCCAGAGGACTCCAAGGTCTTCACCGTGGCATCATCCAGTCCAGCAGCACCAAGGACTCCTGCTCAGCCAAACATTTATATATATGTTCTTTGTGAATAGTATTTTCTGCTGATCTTTATAAATAATAAACTGCACATTTTCATAATGCCCACTGGTAAATAGTTAGAAATGTTCAAACTGTGTCTTTGTAAATATTGTACATAACAGAACAATAAATGATTTACTGTGGTCACTGAGAAGTTGTTCAAAAGTTTACTTCAATTATAAATAGGTGAAAACACATATGTAACAAGGTTAGAAGAGTTTAAGAACACAGAGACAAGAACGATTTAATATACAATTTAATAAGTAACATTTAAATAACACAGAACATCAAAATCCTCTCCCTCTCTCTCCTCACGCTGGCTCCCTCTGGTGGACCATTTGTATATTACTACAGGTTTCATAGTTTTTTTATATTATTTATTTTATATGTTTTTTTTCATACTTCTTGATTCCACTTAGTATTTCGTGAGAATTACTTACTCTGATTACTCATTACTTACTCTATACTGGCCACTATTTACTTTGACAGCAAGGGAGAATATTTTTTCCAACTGACTAATAATTCAAAAGTAACATTTTCACAAAAATATTCTAGAAAGATAAATCACCTTTGAAATCAATCAAAAGATGATGTGGAAAAATTCTATATTTCTGCTGTAGACTGAACACAAGTTGAGTACCTTAGTCCTGACAAGTCTTTCCCAGTGTCCCTGCTGCTGTTTGACTAGTTTGAGAACGGGTTGGTTGGACTTCATTTCCCAGCAGCACTGTTCAGCAACAATATTCTGGTAAAGCTCCAGGTCGGCTCTGTACTGACGACCATTCACTCTGCCACTGCAGAACAAAAAGAGGGCATCAACACACTCCAAGTTTCCTCCATACCAGGTCACTTGTTTGCAATTCTGAAGCATTTAAGGCAATTTACGATTTCAATTTGCAAAAACACAAAAGGGAACATTAATATTCTACATTGTTTCATGATCATCTGTCAAACTCTATAATCTTCCCCTATATCCCTCCTCATTCTTTGTCAGGGTGAACCAATAAACCACTATAATTCCTTGGAAGCTTCCCACAGGTGAGCAACCACAAGGAATCATGTATACTGACAGTCAAGAAATGCACCAACAACCAAGTTACATATTTGCTGCTGATAGAAGGTCTTAGGAATCAGATGGGCAAGCTTTATTGGCATTCCTTGCTTCTGAAGAGTGCAGACGCTTTTCTGCTTGCTCCTGTTCTTGCCTGCCTTTACTTTACTTTTTACCTTTTTATCTTTCACTCTTCTTACCCACAAAGATTTTACAGTTCAATCTTATAACCATGATACGTTTTGTATCACTGGATGTTTGGATTTTAACTTTTTAAACAAATCAACGGACCTGCTGCAGCTCACTTTGTGTACTCATCAGCCTAGTGAAGAAATGTCTGGAGCAGACACCACAACAAGCTTACGCTGCCAAAACTGCTGGAATTATCTTCAGGAAATCACCGAGCTTAAAGCAAAGATTTTTGCCCTGGAAATGGAAAAAGGACTCCATGAGACTCTCCCGATCACACCCGGTGGTAAGAAGACTAAATCTGCATCAACAAAATGCAGTGTTAACTATGATTCTGCTGCTGATACGCTAAACCTGGATGACACTGTGTCCTTTCCAAAGCTTATGAAAGCTGGTCCTAAACAGACTGATGCCACCTGGCATACACTTGGCGCCAAACCAAAAAGGCACAGAATGAGAAAAATGAATGATAATATCAGTGGGACATACGCTGCATCACCAGGCATACAGCTCAGAAACAAATATCAACCATTGTCTGAGTTGGCTGTAAATGAGCCAGTATACAATGCAGTCAATAAGAAATGGGACATAAAGAATAAAACAGAGAGGGAGACGAAGACGAAACATCGGGCACACAGAGGCAGAGAATCTGTGTCAGAAGTGAAGGACAAAGATATCTTGCTGCTTGGAGACGGCGCTATCACTGACGTCAAGAATGAAAGAATGCTCACATGCAGCTATCCGAGTGCCACGGTCACTGATATAACAGGACTTCTCCCTCAGGTCATGTCAAACCACCCAGGAGTCAAACAGATCATTCTGCATGTGGGTGCAGTTGACACCAACAGGGGCGAATCAGAACTGCTGAAAAAAGATTTCTCTAAACTTTTAGAGATACTCAACAAACTGGAAATCCAATCATTTATCTTAGCAAAAAATCCGTCAGGCAGCTGCAGCTGGTCCAAAATGCTGCTGCTAGAGTTCTGAGTAACACCAGGAAAATGGACCACATCACACCGGTCCTCAAATCACTGCACTGGCTTCCTGTGAGTCAAAGGATCCATTTCAAAACTTTACTCCTGGTCTACAAAGCACTGAATGGTCTTGGACCAAAATACATCCTGGACTTATTGGTTCCCTATGAACCATCCAGACGCCTGAGATCATCAGGGACAGGCCTACTGTGTGTACCCAGGGTCAGAACCAGACAGAGTGAAGCAGGATTCAGTTACTCTGCCCCTCACCTGTGGAACAGCCTTCCTGAACACCTGAGGTCTGCTCAGACAGTCACTTCATTTAAGTCAGGCCTGAAAACTCATTTGTTTACTGCAGCGTTCTCCTAATTTCTTGACTGCACTCTTCTCATTTAATCATCCTGATTTTATTTGCTGATTTTATGTTTTTTATGATTTTAATTTCCTTCTTAATTTAATGTTTTAATATGTTTTTATTCTGTGATTTCATCTTATGTAAAGCACTCTGAATTGCCTTGTGTATGAATGGTGCTATATAAATAAAGCTTGCCTTGCCTTGCCTTGCCTTGGAGGAGGCAGCACTGTTAGAATCATGGTCTTTGGCACGGTGCCAAAAACCAAGATGAAATGTATTGACACTTTCGTCAACGAATAAAAACGAGACGAAATTATTGATGGAGACGAGATCCAATCAGAGCAGATTTTGTTTGTGGAAGGGAGGGACGAATCAGGAGACGGCGGCAGAGAGCCAATCAGAAGTGGTCTCTCTGTGTAAGGACGTTGCCCCGCGATGCTGGAAGAAGGCGTCCTCATGCATGGTAACACAACACAGGAGAAGAACAGACACATGGACACGTTTGATGTCAAGACAAACAGGACGGTTCAAACCGTGCGGAGCGACTATCAGCGGTAAAAACACAACAAACCTGAAGCGACGTTTGCAGACGAGTCATCTTAACTTCCGTTCAAAGATACACGTGACAAAATCTATAAATGAAGACACCGCTGCTGATGGTTTTACAGCATGTGACTGTTTCTAAGTTGTCACTGAAGTGTTTTGCTGTAGTTATGGAGTATTCATGAAGAAGGTCATGACTGAACAGTGTATTCAGGGAGAGCAGCTCACTGTTCACTGGGTCTTTTGTGAAAAGGTCATAGCAATTAAATAAAGAGGTGTTTGTTTCAAATAACACAAGTTAAAGCTGTGCCTGTTTTTATTGCACTTCAAACCTTAATTATTTCATGAAAAAATATATATCATAGAATTTTAGTCGACTAAATCCACGGCAGATTTAGTCGACTAAAATTCTTTGATATTTAGTCGACTAAAACTAGACTAAAAGTTCAAAAATGTTGATGACTAAAATGTGACTAAAATCAAATGACATTTTCGTCACAAGACTAAAATAAAAACTAAATCAGACATTGCTGCCAAAATTAACACTGCTTAGCACCTTATATCTCCAGATTTGTATCCAAAGTCAAAGTCAAAGTCAGTTTAAGTCCAGGAAGGTTTAAGTTATAGCAGCTTATATGAGACTGGTATGACATGACTAAGGTGCAAGAGAATGTACAGGGTAAAGTGGCTGGTGCACAGAGTTCCTTTGGTAAAGTGGCTGGTACAAAGAGTTCCTATCTTGGGTGGTGGGGTGGTGGTAGGGGTAGGGGTAGGGTTGGGCGATATTAGCAAAAAAATTAATCACAATTAATTGTGGCATTTAGCCGATAACGATTAATTTGACGATTAATTGATGACAGTTGCACTGACATGTTTTTGACTCTAAATTGGCACAGTGTTCTAGCATGAAACCGACAAATCATCAGTCAAGTTAACTCCTTCATTCTAACAGGTTAAGCTGGTGATTAGTGATTAGGCACCAACCAGCCATGGAAATATGTATTGATAATATTGAGGCACAAACTGCTTCAAAATATCACATCACATCAGTGATTATTTCAAGTTAAAAATGTGTCTGTGCAAATGAACCTGTGACTGAATATGTCCCACACTAGAGCATGTTTTCACTCAGACTGTAGAACAGCAGCAGAAAAAACAAACAAATAAACAAACCGGACAATTTCACATTTAAATGTGTGTCTGTGCAAATCAACCTACGTTACGTTCTTCCAGCGCTTCGTTTGGTCGTAAGCAGCACAATTACTAAACGTATCGCGGATTCTCGGCTGAGTGGAATTCTTTCCAATATCTGCTGGAGGAGACTTCGCTGTTGTAATGTTTCCTATCTTGCTGTGGAGTCTGTAAATAAAGATCGGAGTTTATTCATTTGATACGAGCAAAAATTCAGTTACTATAGCAACAACCAACGCTCCACGCTTCACCTAATGCATCCTGGATGACCCCTTTAGTGAGAGTATCACTGGTGTCAGGATGGAAACAGTCCAAAGCTGATCAAGGAAACAGGCTGGGTTCTAGAGGGTTGCAGGTGTTTGTTCATCAACAGATGATCTCTGAACTCTGTCAAGTGTGCGGTTCACATGACACAAGTTCAGCTAATGTAACAACATGACTCTCTTACCTCTAAAGGTCAGAGGAGGATCTGACTGTCTGACATGTGACTCTCTTCTGGACCTGTGCTGACATTCAGTAGATGGTGTGTGTGCATGGAGGAGCTCAGCTGTGCACTGTCATGCTGTGTGTGTCCAGAAGGAGGGAGGAGGACACTTGATGCTGTTTGATGGAAAACAAAGCAGAGAGCAGGAGGAGGTCAGAGTCCACACAGCAGCAGCTACATGCAGATGTGCTGACAGTGCAGCTTGATGAGGGCCGTGGAAACAGGCGTCTGATTGGAGGATTGTCTGCAGGTGAGGCAGGAAGCAGACAGAGCCTCTGTGGCTCCTTTTTAGGAACCATATGACATCATCATTTAGATGCATCCTCTGATTCTGCTGTCAGCATCAGACACATCACAGTTTGATCAGTTTTCAGATCACACACAGCAGCATCAGTAACACTGAGCAGACATTACACACACACACAGTCACTTATAACAGGGATGATAAGTAAAGTTCTTTACAGTAAATTCACATTTTATTATCACTTCACACATGGCACAGTATATGTGGCAGAGAGTTAATGTCCACACAGCTCCCCATACTGACAGAATCACAGAGTTGTTGACATGTCTGCAGATGTGTTAAAAAGACAAAGAGAAACATGACATGGTCCTAAGTATCAGAGCCTTTGCTGTGACTCTCATATATTGAACTCAGGTGCGTCCATTTCTTCTGATCGTCCTTCAGATGGTTCTAACCTTCATCTGAGTCCAGCTGTCTTTGATGATACTGATTGGACTTGATGAGGACAGACACACACCTGTCTGTATAAGACCTTACAGCTCATCCTGTGTGCCACTCCCACTGTGTGCTTATCTTTCTCCAGCAGCTTTAAGTTTCCGCCCTGGCCCCCGGGATGCACTTAACTATAGCCGCTGGTGTCGGCTTCTCGTACCGTTGTTTGATCATCACCATGGAGCCGTTCTCCACTGTGGGAGTACACATTCTGCTACACTTGTTCATGTGGTGAAAGCCCCCCAGTCTTTCTCTATAGTGGCTGATCTGTGGGAAAGCCAGACCCCACATCCAGCCTGCCTTCTAGAAAGGCTCTAAAGAAGATGGTGGATGACAAATATGAGAAGGAGGCTCAACTGCAGAGGGTGGAGGGAGGGAGTCTGACTTCAGACATGTGGACCTCCATTAATATGGATGGACATCTTCAGTCACTTGCCGTCTTGTCCTCAACAATGCAAAGCTAACAGATAGCAACTGGCTAACGACTATGAGACTGCTGGAGGGGACTGGTTGACAGCCCTGTGTTCTTGCTGTGAGTATGTGCAAACCTCTGTCCTTAACAGAGGAGGTGGCCTCAGACATCATCTTTGTAGTCGTTAGCCAATTAGACACACCTGGCCCAGTCAGCCAGACCAACACAGGTAACTATGGAAACATTTAGTGCTATTGTTTGTTTGACCCAGACCCACTGAGGTCCTCCTCCACATATAAAGCATGTTTCCCACCAACAGGTAGAACTGATGAAGCTGCTTGGAGGAGCAGAGAAACATCTTCAAGAAAACTCTACAAGTCCAGACGCCTTGCTTCAGTGGTCTCTATGAACATGACCTGGATGACATGTAAACATACAGTGTGCTCTTTGTAATCTGTATTCTGGCTCTAAAACAAGTGCCCTTGTGAGGGTTGAAGTCACAATCTTCAGATGATGAGACTGACTCGCTGCCTACTGCACTAACGAGGCTCAGAAAGAGCTGAAACATGGTCTTTTCTCTTTTTCTTCTTTAAATAAAGACATCTACAGTGCTCATGCTGGCTACTGCACCAACAAACATTATTAATTCAAATCAAATGAGTGTGCTCTATAAAAAGGCTCTAAAGGTAAAACATCACAGTAATTCTTCCTGGGACACCTTCACTACCAGTGATGGTAAGTGCTCTTGTTTCAAATGTGATGTGCACTGTACCACTGAAGCTCGTCTGTGAAGTGTAGAGCCTCTGTGTGTATGTCACAGTGATGTTAACAGAAGTCAGATAGGTCTGTTAACACATATAAAAACAACATGCTGAACAACAGCATAGATGTGAAGGTGAATATATGTCCCCTCACATGTTCCTCAGTTAAAAGTGTCATTGCATTGGCCGGGAATCGAACCCGGGCCTCCCGCGTGGCAGGCGAGAATTCTACCACTGAACCACCAATGCTGTGAAAAGCTGACATCTAGTGGTGCCATCGCAGGTTGCAGCCTCCTCATTCCAAAATCAATCGCTCCTCCACATAAAGTCAAAAGTTATAAATTCGCCTCATTACATGAGCGGTTGTGTGTAATGACGCGGCTCACCAGCAGAGGGCGTGTGACGGAGCAACAAGCAGAAACTACAGGGGAGAAGAGACACAAGCATCCACAGATCAGAACAGACACTCAGCTCTTCTCTCTGAGACCATGATGATACCGTCACATATCATCACTGCACATGTTTTTGGCTGCACGTCTGGAAATGAGAGGAGACAGAACATTATCATACATGTTGCATAAGTAAAGTCACATGACATGCACCACTGTAAACAAAGGAAACCACATATTCTCAGACTCTTAGAACACAGAGCTGAAGGATGAATGTAAGACAGCAGTTTGTTGCTCTCTGACTTTTCTGCCAACAACAGTGAACATGGTCTGGACCAGGGTCCCTTTAGCCACCAGGCTCTCGATGGCCTCCACATCGTATCCTCCGGCAGCCAGAGCCTTCTGGAGGGCGGCTGCAGACACGCCGCTCCGCTCCTTGGAAGCGGCCCCAGCTTTCACGATGAGCTCGCTGACGCTGGGGCCGGACTTGTTCGGCTTGGAGACCTTCTTCTTCTGCGCTTCGGCCGGAGCGGCGGCTGGAGCTGGAGCTTCTTCTGCCATGTTCAGTTCGTAGCTGCAACACAAGCACAGTCAGAGTGTAGTTATGATCAGCTGAGAGCGGGAGGCGGTCCTTGAACACACCATGAGAACCGCGGAGACTCAATCCAAGGCAGCTCCTCTGCAGGCTGAATGTTCCGCTCGTGTTTTCTGTGTGTGGATGAAAGAGTCCAGATGAGTGTGGGAGCAGCGCTGCAGGCCGACAGTGAAGGAGCTGCTAGCGGACTGTGTCTCTTCATGTTCAGCTCATGTGGAGCTCTGATGATCTCTGCACTTTGCTGCTGGAGAGAGTCCGCGCGCTGCGCAGCGGCTTCTCCCTCTTCTTCCTCTCAGAGATGAAGTCAGACTATCAGAGCTCCATCAGAAGCTGTTTTCCAGCTGAGCCGCATGTTGCTTCAGAGACTCAGAGGACAACCCGACATCTGCTGACGTCACTTTGTCCCAGAGTCCGGCTGTTGCAGCAGCATCAGACCCTGATGATGGTGCAGACAGACTTCTATCAGAGCTGCTCGCTGCTTCTCTCGCTGAGCAGGTTGAATAAAGTCCATCACTGTTCTGTTTGTGTCACAGCTGTTATCATGTAAACAGACACAGACAGAGCAACAACAGGGAGGCTGCTGTAAAAATCAGCTTCATGTTTCCAGTGTGAGGGCGCCCCCTGCTGGAGACGTGTCCTGGTTTAAAGGCGTGGCTTCTGTGGACTTACTTTCGTTTTTGAGCTCCTGTCAGACAGACTGCAGCAGAACCAGCAGCTCCACACACGAAGGTGGAAACTTCTGGAAGTCAGGACTGATTCAGCAGGTGAGTCTGTCGATATCTGATCAATCATCAGTGTGATCAGCTCATTGATCTTTGCTGCCTGTAACTGATGGATCTTTATTGTAGTAAGTCCCTGAAACGCGGAACCAACAACAAGCGTCTCTGTTGATCGTTCTCTCTGTAAAGTTCAGCAGCTTCATTTGCTCTGAAACTCAGATCGACTCGTTCAAAGCTTCAAGCGGAGAAAAGGTCGCTTTATTCTGACTTTATCAGATCAGTCTGTTTCCGGTTTGACGCGCCTGTGCTGCGCAACAGCCGCGCGCCACGTTACGTAAGTTTGGTTGGTTTAAAGTTCATGGTGCGTTCAGGTGCATCTGGTTGAATTGAGTTCAGATGATTCTTATTACTAAAACTAAAACATTTATAAATGCATCAGTTTGTCATGTTTTATTTTTCATGAATTCATATCGATGATTGAAACTCATCAGAAGAAACATTTTCTCTTCAAGGGTTCATAAATATGTGAATCTAATATTTGCCATGAGGAGAAGTGTGTCAGTCCTCAGAGCTCAGACAGTAGCTGCTCATGTGTTTGTCCTTTCTATAGAAAACAGTCCACAGACTGTTACAGAGGAAGGTCTCAGTGCTTCACTCAGTCTGTTCACACTGTGACAGAAACACACATGAACACATGTTCATTTATTCACATGTTCACACATGGAGAGAAGTGACAGAACTCTGAAGCAAACACTGAATGTGTGTGTGCACTGTTCCACTTACAGCATGTGACCTCAATAATAACAGCATCAGAGATGTTGGTGTGTTTACAGACTCACCAAAATAAAAGCCTGAGAACCAAACCTGGTCTGAGGCTCTGATGCTAAGCTAACAGCATGATTAGCCTGTTAGCATCTACATGAAGGATCAATAACAACATGCTGACTGTGTGTTTCTGTGTCATGTTGCTGTGTTTGTGTGAAGGTGTGAGCTCTGCTATGAGTCAGTGTGAGGACAGAGAGGAGGGAGTCCCTCCCTCTAAAAGACCTCTGTGTGGGGACCATGAGAGCCGGACCAAAGCTCAGAGGTAAGAGGACCGTCTCTGACTGTCCATGACTCTTCTCCATGTCAGAGCTCACACTCACATTATTCACACATCTGTGTGTTCAAGAACAAAGCAGCAGCACACTGCACACTCTGCTGGACCTGGACCTGGACCTGGACCTGCCAGCTGTGTGTCCATGAAGAGTGATTGGTCAAAGGATCAGCCCCCTGATTTCAAAGATGTTGATCCATCTGAGGGTCAAAGGTCAGAGTTAATGTCACAGCTGCAGTTTGTTTCCATCATTATTAAACATTTAAAGTGTAACATGATGTTCAGCATCATTTTTCCAGAAGAAGCTCAGAGTCAGTGTTTGTGATTCTATCAGGATCCAGGATGTGAGAGCAGACTCTGCTGGACCTGGACCCAGCTGTGTGTCCATTAAAAGTGATTCGTCAATGGGTAGGATCATTGATTTCAAAGCTGATCAGCCATCTGATGATCAAAGGTAAGAATCACTCTGGAAGTGTCTCCATGCTGTGATGAGCTCTGCTGGACTCTTGGGGTTGTATGTGTCTGTTTGCTCTGCAGGTGGTTGATGGTTTGGAGCATCTGTAGCACAGAGTAATGCATATTTACAGTGCTGCTTCAAAGTGTATGAATCATTTAAAATCTTCTATATGTCTGCATAAACATGACTTAAACATCTGCCTCACTGTACTAGAAAGGCAGCCCACTGAAACAAAGTATGGAAAGACATTTCAGTAATAAAACATTTAAATAAATGATAGATTCATACACTGTATGTAAATATTATTGTGCTGCCCCCTATAGTCAGCCAAAATCCTATGTTTGAGTTGAGATTGTCCTACGAGGCTTCCGTAGTAGCATAATGGTTCCAGAGCCAAGTGGAAAGTTTCTGCTGTGTTTTTTCATCCTGCTACATGTTTTTTAGTCGTCTGAGAATATCTGTCTGTAAGTATTATGTTTCATAAGCCCTTACCTTACGTCATGCGCTCATAGGAGGCACTTTAAGTTATTTAAGTTTAAGAAAACGGGTTAAAAGTGTGACGCTAATAGCGCTAGCGACCTTATGGGTTTTTCAATGCAAATTAGCATTGTGCTAATCGCTAGCGGTTTATGCATTTTTCTGTTGTCTAGCTCAGCTATGTTTTGTCGGCCTGCAGAATTCAGCATTGATCGTGTTTCGGGTCATATTTATGCAGAAATATAGAAAGTTTGACCAACTTCCCAAAACGACTGTAGCTGTCAGCCTATATGTAGCTAGGAGCTAGTCTCCTCCTCCTCAGATTCCCAGGGTCCTGGTTTGGATTTTTGCACGTACCTCACACTGCTGATTATTCTGACTTGAACACAGCCTGTGCAGAACTTTAAGGTGGCTTCTGTTCTTCGGTGTTTTTGGTTGAATTTGGTCAAATTGTGATCAAATAAATTGTGTGATAACAGTTTTTCAGTCTCTTGTAGTGGCCATCATGGACACTGATCCAGCTCTGTGTCCATGAAAAGTGAACATTTCAAAAATGTTGATACCACTTTAAGTCCTGTTTCTGTAACTTAGCAGAGTTCTTCAATGATCATGTGGGTCTGCTTGGCTCTGTAAAAGACCCATAAGCAGGTCTGTGTTTGTAGATGTATAATAGAAAGTATCAGTATGTATTTATGTTGTCATGTTATCATCTCATGGTGGTTTCTGAAGGCTTTAAGTAAAGGAAATAACAAAGGTCTGCAGTGTCATGTGTTACAACCGGCCAATTCAGAGTGGTTGCGATTCTTTCAAAGGCACTAAAATAGCAATCCACCTCAGACTCTCTGAATGGTGGCACTAAAGCAATGTGCTTGCTCACATCAAATGTGTCACGAGGAGAATGAGGAACCTGTCGTGAGGCAGATGGGTGTGGAGTCGCAGAGGGGAGACGCTCTAGCTCTAAGGCCCTCACCTTCAGGTGCATGGCCTCCACCTCTAACTCGCGATTTCTCAAATCAATTTCTTTTATTCTGAGAGTTAGCTGCATCTCCTCTGCCGTCATAGCAGGCGTAACAGACGGACCAGAGGGAGCGGTTGGGCTGGGCCGCACCGTGTCACGGGAGCTCACGTCAGCTTTCGCCGCCTCCTCTACAGAGGGCACAGACACACACAGACCTTCCTCCACTAGCTTTTCCTGCAAAAGCTCTTTCAGTTCCTCCTTTTTAACATTTTGAGGCACTCTGACCTGAAAACGTGCAGCAATCATTAATAAATCCACCTTCCTACACTTGTCCAACTGCTGGACTGTAGGATTCTTCACAAAATACTCTAGATCAAACTCCATATTCAGAGCAAAACTGTCAAC
This sequence comes from Parambassis ranga, assembly GCF_900634625.1. NCBI lineage: Eukaryota > Metazoa > Chordata > Actinopteri > Ambassidae > Parambassis > Parambassis ranga. The sequence continues at coordinate 8,944,847 of NW_021144767.1, forward strand.
CAGTATTATGCAGAGTAATATGAAAAATACAATATTCCAAAAAAACGACGAATTGCCAATTACTTACTGACACGAATCAAAACACGAACGAGCCAAATTTAACTTACCGATAACAAACGTTTTACTTACCAACACGCTTTCAAAAGAATCGACGAGCCCCCAATTTATGTTACAACCGGCCTAGGGGAAACCTAGTTGTAGCATAAAGTGACTCTTCCCTCCTGTTCCGACTCCCAAGGTAGATATGAAAAAATATCAAGGACGAATGGAATTTATATAAATGTATTTATAAACGAACCGAGACAACAGAAACCTTCAGGGTGAGCAATGCCAAAATAACAAACAAAACAACTAAGGTTCTCAGCTCCTGTCTTTCCTGAACAAAAGAAAAGAGATTCAAACAAAAATACAGGTGACTTCCCTGACTTCCTAACAAAAAACAGGAGAAAACGAATAAACAAAAACGGCTTCTCACCCCTACTCAAATGTGCCTGGTATGTAATAATAACTTAAATTCAATTACTCTAGGTAAAGCCAAAATCAAACGACGAGCCTAAATTACATAAATTAATATTCACAGTCTAATGTCTAATATACAAGCAAAAATCGAGTGCAGTCTTCTCGAGATGTGGAGAGGAGGGCAAGAGCATCGGGTGGCTGATGTGGAGGGTTTTTAAATTCAGAGCCCATCTGTGTCCTCCAATCCTCGAGCTCCATGTCATCCAGCTGTAGAACCAATAGTATGCTCCCCCCTGTTGGCGGGGAGGGAGAACACTCACACACACAAAATATGACTTAGTCATAACACATGATATAGACTCTATATCATGACACTGCAACATTGTCTGACTGCGATTCATTACAAACCCATCCTGCTGCACATCGTTTAATGTTAAAGAAAGAGAAACATGGTGAGTGGAAGATTTAACTGAACTCTTACAGCTGTGCTGGCAGCCATTAAAGCAGAATATGTGAAGAAGAACAAATTACAAACCTGCTGGATGCAGCTGAACAGTGTGGAGTCAGGATAGTTTTCATTTTTAATACACACATTTTGTGTATTAATTAATTTTCTTCACCAGTCTGTTGACTGTTGTGTATCTGTTTAAAGTGAAAACACATCAAAACACTTAGTGAAGTGATTTGAAGTTTAAGAGGAACAAGGGTTATTCTGCTGTGTTTGCACTTTGTATTTATTTCAGTCTGAGGTTTCAGTTTCTTTAATCTGAAATAAAGGCCTTCAATGTATTTGCCTGGGACTACTTTTATTCATGGTAACAGAGCTAGCTGTGCCCCAGGTGAACATTTCCTGCATTGAAAACTGACAATAGATATTACTGAAACATATGAACATGTGGACATAGGGGAAGCTAATAAGACACAAGCTAGACATCAGCTCAGACCTTTGACTTGGAGGAAATGTGAACAGCTGGACCTCAGTGACTTTAATTGAACCCTGGTCTAAATCAATGTGAACATATGATGACAGTGGAAGTGGAATGGAACTCTTAAAGCTGTGCTTCAGTCATTAAAGCAGCAGCAACAGGTTCAACATGAGCTGGATGTGTGGAGTTGGGATAGTTTTCATTTTTTAATACAAGAATGCTTGTTTGTCACCAGTCTGTTGACTGTTGTGTATCTGTTTAAAGTGAAAACACATCAAAACACTTAGTGAAGTGATTGTGTTGTTAAATGCTGATGTTTCTGTCACAGACTGCAGCAACCCAGTGTTCAGACTCCTGCTCAGGACGCCATATTTATGGTGAGTACAAACAGCTTCTAACTACAACACAACAGTCCTGGTGCTCTACAGAGACCCAGAGCCTGACCCCTGAGCAAGCATTCACAGAGACAGAACTGTGGTAGTAATACTTATAACTACAGCAGCTGTGCATACACAACACTTCATATCTAATGTTGTAGATTCAAGTAATACATGTATGAACATAAGCTGTAATATCATGAAACACTAAACTGTTATTCTGCTCCTCAAAGTCTGAGAGTTTATACTCTGTTGTTCTGTTCCAGCTGCTGGAGGAGAACATTGTCAGGTTTGTGAAGGATGAGCTGAAGAAGATCCAGAAGCTCCTGAGTCCAGATTACCCAGAATGCTCAGAGAGCCAGAGGGAGGATGAGGAGGATGAAGAGCAGAGGAGCAGCAGAGAGTCATTAGTGCAGATCACAGTGCACTTCCTGAGGAGGATGAAGCAGGAGGAGCTGGCTGAGCGTCTGCAGAGCAGTAAGAGGATTTGAAGAGCTTTAACATGATGGAAAGAGGAAATGAAGTTTACATCTACACACTCTGCTGTTAATATGATGCAGACATCTGTGAATTCTTCTGACTGAAAACACAAACTGTTTGTCTACAACTGATGAACAGATTTCATGGAGACAGAAAATATTTATTTGACACATTTATTGTAGCGTTCACTTATTAATGACATTTATTGTTTGTTCAGGAACTCGTGCTGCAGAGTGTGGACGTAAACTCAAGTCTAACCTGAGGAAGAAGTTCCAGTGTGTGTTTGAGGGGATCGCTAAAGCAGGAGAGCCGACCCTTCTGAACCAGATCTACACAGAGCTCTACATCACAGAGGGAGGGACTGCAGAGGTCAATGAGGAACATGAGGTCAGACAGATTGAAGCAGCATCCAGGAAAGCACACAGACCAGAAACAAGCATCAGACCAGAAGGCATCTTTAAAGGCTCACCTGGAAGACAGGAACCAATCAGAACAGTGATGACAAAGGGAGTGGCTGGCATCGGGAAAACTGTCCTAACACAGAAGTTCACTCTGGACTGGGCTGAAGACAAAGCCAACCAGGACATCCAGTTCACACTTCCATTCACTTTCAGAGAGCTGAATGTGCTGAGAGAGAGAAAGTTCAGCTTGGTGGAGCTTGTTCATCACTTCTTCACTGAAACCAAAGAGGCAGGAATCTGCAGCTTTCAGCACCTCCAGGTGGTCTTCATCTTTGATGGTCTGGATGAGTGTCGACTTCCTCTGGACTTCCACAACAATGAGACCCTGACTGATGTCACAAAGTCCACCTCAGTGGATGTGCTGCTGACAAACCTCATCAGGGGGAAGCTGCTTCCCTCTGCTCGCCTGGATAACCACACGACCTGCAGCAGCCAATCAGATCCCTCCTGACTGTGTGGACGTGGTGACAGAGGTCAGAGGGTTCACTGACCCACAGAAGGAGGAGTACTTCAGGAAGAGGTTCAGAGAGGAGGAGCAGGCCAGCAGGATCATCTCCCACATCAAGACATCACGAAGCCTCCACATCATGTGCCACATCCCAGTCTTCTGCTGGATCACTGCTACAGTTCTGGAGGACATGTTGGAAACCAGAGAGGGAGGACAGCTGCCCAAGACCCTGACTGAGATGTACATCCACTTCCTGGTGGTTCAGACCAAAGTGAAGAAGATCAAGTATGATGGAGGAGCTGAAACAGATCCACAGTGGAGTCCAGAGAGCAGGGAGATGATCCAGTCTCTGGGAAAACTGGCTTTTGATCAGCTGCAGAAAGGAAACCTGATCTTCTATGAATCAGACCTGACAGAGTGTGGCATCGATATCAGAGCAGCCTCAGTGTACTCAGGAGTGTTCACACAGGTCTTTAAAGAGGAGAGAGGCCTGTACCAGGACAAGGTGTTCTGCTTCATCCATCTGAGTGTTCAGGAGTTTCTGGCTGCTCTTCATGTCCATCTGACCTTCATCAGCTCTGCTGTCAACCTGCTGGAACAACAACAAACAACATCTCTGTGGTTTAAAGTCTTTAGAAACAAACCTGAACTAAAACACCTCCACCAGAGTGCTGTGGACAAGTCCTTACAGAGTCCAACTGGGCACCTGGACTTGTTCCTCCGCTTCCTCCTGGGTCTTTCACTGGAGACCAATCAGACTCTTCTACGGGGCCTGCTGACACAGACAGGAAGTAGCTCACAGACCAATCAGGAAACAGTCGAGTACATCAAGGAGAAGATCAGTGAGAATGTGTCTGCAGAGAGAAGCATCAATCTGTTCCACTGTCTGAATGAACTGAATGATCGTTCTCTAGTGGAGGAGATCCAACAGACCCTGAGATCAGGACGTCTCTCCACAGATGAACTGTCTCCTGCTCAGTGGTCAGCTCTGGTCTTCATCTTACTGTCATCAGAAGAAGATCTGGAGGTGTTTGACCTGAAGAAATACTCTGCTTCAGAGGAGGCTCTTCTGAGGCTGCTGCCAGTGGTCAAAGCCTCCAACAAAGTTCTGTAGGTGGATTTATGAACCATTTCAAACATGGTTGATTTTTATATGAACAATAAAACACTGACTTTGTGTTCATTCTTTTTTTTCTCAGACTGAGCAGCTGTAACCTCTCAGAGAGAAGCTGTGAAGCTCTGTCCTCAGTCCTCAGCTCCCAGTCCTCTAGTCTGAGAGAGCTGGATCTGGATAATAATGACCTGCAGGATTCAGGAGTGAAGCTTCTTTGTGATGGACTGGAGACTCCAGACTGTAGACTGAAGACTCTCAGGTCAGGATCCAGCTTTTTGATCATCAGTTAAATTCTGCTTCATGTTCATGTTGAAGATCTGTTGGATTTTCCTTCTTTCTTCTTGAGTTCATGACATGTTTTGTTCCTCCAGTCTGTCAGGTTGTCTGATCACACAGGAGGGCTGTGCTTCTCTGGCCTCGGCTCTGACCTCCAACCCCTCCTATCTGAGAGAGCTGGACCTGAGCTACAATCATCCAGGAGACTCAGGAGTGGAGCTGCTGTCTGCTTTACTCAACAGTCCAGATTGTAGTCTGAAGACTCTCAGGTACACAGAGACCACAGAGCATGAGTCCTCCTCAGTCTGTCAGTTTAGCTCATATATCCACAGCTGTTGATGGATGGACTGAAACTGCAGAGAAGAAATAATCACTGATCCCTGATGTTCATCTTCCTCCATCATTAAGTGTCCATCATGTTAACTTCACTTTTCTTTATACACGTTCTTCATGTCAAAATACATACAGACTGAGTCGACACAGATGAGTTTCAGTCTGTTTGTGTGTCTCTGACAAACTGAGGAACTCTGCTTCATGTTGATCAGCAGTTTGGACTCATGTTGGTTAGAAAATCATTCTGACTGTGTTTCTTCCTGCAGGGTGGAGCATGGTGGAGAGCAGAGGTTAAAACCTGGGCTGAGGAAGTGTAAGTTTGACTCAGTCTTTCCTCATGTTATTGTGCATGAGTCAGTGTTCTATCAGTCCATCAGAGCTGTTGTAGCGCAGCCTCGGCGGTTGGATTTCTTTGGTGTTTACTGGAGTTTATTACTCCCCAGCAGGAGTTTTAGGTTCCAGCTTAAAAATAAGTTTCACACGGGGTCTCTGTTTAAAGTTTGTAATCAATTAGTAACAAAACACGTTATCCGCCATGTTTCCCTGCACCGTTTCTTCCCTTTTTTCCCAATCTGCTACAAACACCCTGATTTTCAGCACAATGCAGCATTTCCATTCAACCAATCACGGGGCAGCTTTCCAACTGTCATGGCGGAGGGTTTATATGAAAACTAGAAGTTTCATATAAACCCTTTTTGGAAAGAAAACACTTTTTTCTGGATTTATAGCGTTTTGGACGCAATCTCTTCATTTGTTAGGCGGGACAGCCGAAACCAGTTAAACAAGCTTTTACTGACAGCTCTGAACAGACCACATTAACTTATCATTCATTTTAGTGCAGCCGCCACAACTTCCATTTCACAAACCATTTTTTAATCTTCAGTTATTATATTTCCTTTTATTTTGCTTTGTGCTTTGGTTTCATTCTGTAACACTGGACTTATTTTTATGAAGGTTTGAACTCTGACAGTGTTTGAACAGGAGAGAAAGGAGTATAAAGTGTGTAGTGAGGGGGTCACAGCCTTAAAGCATCTAGAATAACTGTAAAAAATAAAGCCCATCACTTCACGGATTTCACCTTTTGCGGGTTATTTTTGGAACGTAACCCCGCGATTAACGAGGGACCTCTGATGAGAAGGAAGAGACTGGGCTCTCAGCTGCAGTAAAGGGGGCAGGTCTGGCTCCAACACAGGTTTCAATGTGCAAGATGTCTTGCCCTCACATTCTTCTTCCATTTCCACTTGTCCTGAAACTTCGGCCTTCGCTGTCAACCTTCCTTTTCTTACTCACACTTGCCATTTTAGAAATGGGCAATAAAAAAACACAGATCACTGGCAAAACAGGGTGGTGAGAGTTTGACCATGTTTGCTGCCATCTTGTGGTGAAATGTTAAATATATATAAATAATAATCATTTTTAAACGTGTGATTTCATCCTGTGGACAACAGTACTGGTGGCATATTATGACATTATTGATTTTATGCCAGAGGCTTCGGCCCAGTGAACATATGAACTGGACTTTTGGTCTGTTCTACAGGAAGAACCCTCAATGATAATGCACCAACAATCCCAACCAAAGAAAGGAACATAAGGACAGAAGAACCAAACAGGAAAGAAAATAGAAATAACTATTGTATATATAACCTAGAAAATTTCACAAGAAATTTTGAGTGGGCCAATGCGCGCTCACCCACACTCTGCTGCCGGTCCGCCCCATTATATACCACCAAACCTCATTCCTGATCACCGGCAGATGTGAAAGATGCCACTGATGACATTTCATGCTTTTACAGTGTTTCTGATTGGTTTTATATAAGGTTTAATAGGCCCCAAGCTTCTCCATTCATTCTGAATGGAGGAATCCTAAAGATGTGGATGTGACTTTGGCTGCTATTTTATGAAGTTTGGTAAAAGACATGAACATGAGGACTCAGTATGATAAAGTCCAACTCCTTATGAGCAGTTTGCAGTTGAAATGAATATTCTGTGTAGAGGCATGCCAGACTGATAGGCTTCCAAAGTTAGCTGGGTTTTGTCAGGGATCTCACCAGTTTCCCATTATTTCCTATGAGGGGGGTTAGGTCAGCTTAAGTGGCTTGCCTGTCAAAACAAAAAGTGGCACAGACATGGGGACTCAATATGTCAGAGGTCTAATGTTTATCTACATTTTACATTTTGAATGAAGGTTCTGTGTGAAAGCATGCCCAAACGCCATGCCTTCAAAGTTTGACAGTGATTTGATGCCTGTGGGGAGGGTCGATCGCAGTTTTTCTGGATTTTTTCAAACACCGTTTATCCGATCGCTACCAAACCTCAGAGGGTAGTAGTCCTGACCGAGCCGGTCGATTTGATGTATAATTTGTAGGGGTGGCTAGCGCTAGTTAGCTGTGTAATGAATTAGAGGCTTTTATTTTGAAAATCAGTGTGTGTCTGTGTAAGTGTGTGTGTGTGTGTGTGGGGTGGGGGGGGGGTGGGTTGGGGACACTCCCTAATGCATGTTAAAACATGTTTAAGTGTTTTATTTTGAAAATCTACACGTCAGAATATCCTGTTATTGTGCAGGGTCTTTTATTTTGAAAATCCATGTTTGTGTGTCTGTGTGTTGGCAGGTGTGTATAGTGTGTGTCTGCATATTTCTGGGTGGCTTGTGTGTAGTTTACCAGGCCTAGTAAGGTGTGTAATGATTTGGAGGCTTTTATTTTGAAAATCAGTGTGTGTGTCTGTGAGTGTGTGTGTGTGTCTGAGTGTAGTTGTGTATGTTCCTGTATGGAGCTTTTGGATGATGCTCTTTATCCAATGATACAGTTGATGCTGCTGTTACGGTTACCATGGAAACGGCTCCCTCAGTTTTCGGCTTCCTGGTTTTGTGACTTTTGCCTTTTTCTCTCTCTCTCCCCATTCACCGTCTATGTCGTTCGCCCACTGGTTTTTTGCGATTTACGTGAAAACCGTACGTCGGAGCGGAAAGAAAAGTCACAGCACAGGTGTCCCGGTACAGCCGGACGTCCTGTAAACGTTTCAGGTCGCTCACATTAAAGCTGTGGGACTAGTTCTGCTGAAAATGTGTCCAGAAGAAGGAGAATAATACAGAAGCGGAATAAGTATTTACAATAGTAACAGTGGAACAATATCAGGATAGATCAGGAGGTCTGAGTCTGGTCTTTCAGTCCAGATCCTCCTCCAGACTCTGATGAAGGAGCTTTTGGATGATGCTCTTTATCCAATGATACAGTTGATGCTGCTGTTCTTCTCATGTTCTAAATGTGTCGTCTGTCTTTACTCACATTGCTGCAAATATCCAGTTTGTGTTTGAACACAAAGCTGATAGTTGTGTGTTTGTTCATTCAAACATTAGTGACAAAAAGTCTGATGATAAACTTTGTATGAATGAACAACACATCAGTCAGTAAAGACAGAATGAAGCCATCAGATGTGTCAGATGATAAACTGCAGCTGTGTCTTTTTCTCTCCATCAGATTTCTGTCAACTTGAAGTCGACACAAACTCAGTGAACACAAACCTCAAACTGTCTGACAACAACAGGAAGGTGACACATGTGGAGGAGGAGCAGCCATATCCTGATCATCCAGACAGATTTGACTGGTGGAAACAGCTGCTGTGTAGAAATGTTCTGACTGGTCGCTGTTACTGGGAGGTCGAGTGGAGAGGAAGGGTTTATATATCAGTGAGTTACAGAAGAATCAGAAGGAAAGGAGTCAGAGCTGACTGCTGGTTTGGAGCAAACAATCAGTCCTGGAGTCTGATCTGCTCTGATCATGGTTACTCTGTCTGTCACAATAACAGAGGAACATCCATCTCCTCCTCTGGCTCTCACAGAGCAGCAGTGTATGTGGACTGTCCTGCTGGCACTCTGTCCTTCTACAGAGTCTCCTCTGACACACTGATCCACCTCCACACCTTCAGCACCACATTCACTCAGCCTCTACATGCTGGGTTTGGGTTGTGGTCTGGTTCCTCAGTGAGTCTGTGCTGTGTGTAGAAGCAGAGTGTGTGGAAGTGACAGCAGCTTCAACTTTGTGCTTTAAATGTTGATGATGTTTCACTTTCATTTGAATCACTGACTGTGATTTCAGGTCAGAACATGTTTTTGTCTTAGAAGCAGTGAAATGAAGAATGTGAAGCTGAATTTATGATCATGAACTTTGACATGTCCTCACAAATGAAACCCTTACATTAAGAAATGCATGATTCCATGTTGTTATGGCTCTGATATTAAAATGTAGTATTATAATAGGAGTTAATGGACCTAAGTGGAAAACACCATTTAAAACTGCTGCAATACAAACACTAATAACTCCTGTGTTTCTTGGATAAAAGCAATTCCTGCACCCAAATGTTTCAGATGAGTAACTTTTTCCTCTTAACAGGAAAAATAAGTCTGTCAAATATAAAGTTCTAGGACAGAAATAGTAAGCCCAAATTAAATCTGTCTTCAGCCCTGAAGGTCAGCAATGAGGAGCAGATCTTGTCAGGATCTTCAAAGGTGTTGATGAGATTGTCCCAATCAGTGTGTGGAACACTCATCTGTTGGAAACAGTTTTTTTTATTTTATTTTTTTATTTTAGATACTGTATTAATCCCAGAGGGAAATTCTTCTTCTGCCAAGCTGCCACGTTCCTGAGGCTTTTGAAGGAGCTCCTCTGTAGAGAGCTCCAACTCGAATTTGAGCGCGAACTGGTGAGGGCGATTAAGACCTCTGCTGCATAAGCAACGCGCTTGTGTGAGCCGTTATTGGTCACATGGTCATTGGTCACATCATTGTGATTCAACCCTTTAATATTTAGCATTTTTGAAATTGGGCTTTTTACTGTAAAATGTTAATAGGTTCTGTAGCTGGGTTCAGCTTAAATATTAGTAATGTGTGATACCACTGATTTTCTTTATTTTATTTTTGTGTGACTAAATTTTGTCCAACTGCATCACCTACATTTTGGAAATTAGGATTAATATTGGAAATTTGGGATTAAAAATAAGAGTGTGAACAAACTAAATTTCCCAGTTCTGGTGCACAAACCATACAGTCCCCCAACTGTCACTGACAGCTTCACCTGGTCATTGTACCCCTGTTTGTGGAAAAAATGGTACAGATGTCGACCATTGATCATTTTGGATCTTAAATGTACCATTTTGACACACAAAGGGTTCATTTAAGTACCATGGGGATCAGCTTGGAACCTGTGAGGGTAAATCATCAGCAGTTGTACCTTAGGGAACAAAAATGGACCTCAGTTGTACCCTTTTTTCTGACAGTGTACAGGCAGACCAGAAACCCTCTCACCAAGGACATCAAGGTGGCAAAAAGGGGAATACTCAGAAGAGTTGAAAAACAGCTTTTCTGCTAACGACCATGCATCAGTGTGGAGATCACAAACCACAGGAGACGACCTCCCCCACTGCTGACGACCTCAAGACTTTGTACTGCAGGTTTGAGAGGGACCACTTCACACCCCTAACCTGTACCACAATGACCCCACTCGGCAGCACCCCTATCAGGGACCACCATCCCATCACAACCACCAACACAACGAACCCTGCAGCATCTCCATCATAATGACCACCAGAACGACTCCACTCAGCAGCAGCAACCCCAACAGCCCCACAGCCATCAGTGCCTCCTCAGTGGTTTCTATGGTAACCAAACAGAATCCCATTTAAAAGGTTACAATTCCACCACTGTTGACCAATGAAAATACAAAACCATAATTCATTCACTGAAGTGAGAACAGGAAGGCCTTTCTGTGATCTGAATTTGATCTGAATCACAGTGAAATGATGATCTGCTATGTCAAAACATCCTCACATGATATAATTACATAGATAAATCAGCAAAACACTGCAAAAAGATCATCAAGAACAAAGAACAGGGGGTCAAAAGGAACAAACTCAGCAGAGGCTGCAGGAGGACTTCTCTGGCCTCCAGAGCTCAGCTCTGGTCCTCTGGTTCCAGCCTTGGTCCTCCACTCACTGTGATCCTTTGTTGTACCAGGTGTAGTTTTGGTGGCTACACATGTGTTCACAAACTGTTCTGTTGTAGCAGCTGAGCTTTACTCCAATCCACTGTCACCACAAACACTTCCCCCTCTCTGTTCTTCTTCTTCCTCTGCCTCTTCTTCTTCTTCTGTGGTGTTTTCTGGCAGCTGACATCCACACAGTGACATTTCTGTCTCCTCCTGTCTTCAGTCAGACTGTTTCTCTCACAGTCTGTAGAGAGAAGCTGACATTGTTGCACTGATTAACCTCAACCACACACACCTGTGTGAGCCGCACCATCATTCTAACAGTTCCATTGTTACACTGAGTGACAGCAAAGCAGTGAGCCCCCTGCTGGTGATCAGCTGCATGTACCAGAAGCAGACAGAGATTTCTGATATGATGTTAAAGGTGTCACAGAGGAGGATCCGACTGTCTGACCTCTGATTCTTCTGTCAGCATCAGACACATCACAGTTTGATCAGTTTTCAGATCACACACAGCAGCATCAGTAACACTGAGCAGACATTACACACTCCATCAAACACACACACACACACTGCTCACTTATAACAGGGATAATAAGTAAAGTTCTTTACAATAAATTCACATTCACATTTTATTATCACTTCACACATGGCACAGTATATATGGCAGAGAGTTAAAGGTGGAATATGTAGTCAGAGTAATACCAAATATTGACACTAGGTGGCAGCACTTCAGCCTCCATCCACTGCTGCACTACCAGCACCACTCTCAGTGCTTTTTGTTTCCATTGACTGTACAACATGATTCAATCCATGTTATTTATATGACAAACTATGTGTAGTGTTTCTATGTGTGTAGCTGACATGTTGCTCAGCTTCCATTGGACACATATACTAGATGGAAGCTGCAGCAGGATTGGCTGATGACTGATCACAGGTGTGAACAATCAGCCGGTGACGAGTGGAGCAGGAGCAGCTGCCCATGCTGCAGAGACACAAACAGCAGCAGCTCTCTGCGACCCATGTCCACTCTGTGTGTCCTCCAGACAGTCTGGAAATGAGAGGAGACAGAACATTATCATACATGTTGCATAAGTAAAGTCACATGACATGCACCACTGTAAATAAAGGAAACCACATATTTTAAGACTCTTAGAACACAGACAGAAGTATGAATTATATATGGTTACAATCAAAAATAATTGAATGCAAATAAATGATTTTGTGGAATTTAAATCAAAACCTAAAAACACCAGAATCAGCAAATCACATGTTTGCATTACAGTGGTCCCTCCTATAACCAGTTCACCTCTCACCTTGTTTTTCTCTTACAGCTCATTGAGTTCTGGTCCGGATAGTCCGTAGACCAGTGTCAGTCCATCTCCAGAATGCAGAATGCTGCTGAAAACAGGTTTGATCTTTGGTTTCATTCTGTAATACTGGACTTATTTCCTACGAAGGTTTGAACTCTGACAGTGTTTAAACAGAGAGAACGGAGTTTAAAGTGTGCAGTGAGGGGTTCACAGCCTTAAAGCATCTAGAATAATCAAACATGGAGCTGACTACTTCCAGAGCTCCGCTGTCATGGCTCTGCAGGAGGCCAGCACCTGGTCGGCCTGTTCGAGGACACCAACCTGTGCGCCATCCACGCCAAGAGGCTCACCATCACGCCCAAAGACATCCAGCTGGCCCGCTGCATCCACGGAGAGAGAGCTTGAAGTGTCCGCGGCTCCTCAAACCGTGGACCAGAGAAGTAATGAGCGTCAGTGCTGAGTTACAGCGAGACTCAACTGGTGAAAACACCGAATACGGCGCAATATGGCAGAGAAATTACCAGTGAGTCGGAAAAGCCACAACCAGAAAATGTCTTGATGCAGAAAGATGTGAGACAAGAGTGGTTATCGGTACGACTTCACCTGGGGACGACTGGCCGAGCAGAAGCGGCTACATGCTACGCTGCGGTGGCCACAGTACTTCCAGACAGGTAGGCTGATCATGTATGAGTTTTTTATTATTAGTATGTTTCATCACTGCGTAGCCAGTTTACTCAGCGTTCAGTTACTTGTTGAGCTGAATGTTTTGCCAGTAGGAGAAGACGCTGTCAGCTTTCACCAGGCTACGTTTGCTAACGTGATGCTAACGAGATGCTAACGTGATGCTAACAGGCTCTGGTCGGCAGCTTTCTGCGTTTTATGCAGGTTTTGTTCCATTTACCAGTTTTTCTGAGTTTCTGTTTGATCGGTAATCAAACGAACTTGACGTGGATACCCTTGTTGTTGGTAAATATGAAAATAATTATTGAAATGAAACCTGAAAATAAACTATTTATTCAAAAGAATTTCAAAGTTGATTCAAAAAGAATTTTGAACTGAAAAAAAATCATCAAAACATAAATGTTCAGTTTCAAATTTTAGTGTTTGAATGAATTTTATTTTTTCAGGTGAACAAAACTTATGACCCCGATTTGGCGCCATAGGAGGCGGTCCTTGAACACACCATGAGAACCGCGGAGACTCAATCCAAGGCAGCTCCTCTGCAGGCTGAATGTTCCGCTCGTGTTTTCTGTGTGTGGATGAAAGAGTCCAGATGAGTGTGGGAGCAGCGCTGCAGGCCGACAGTGAAGGAGCTGCTAGCGGACTGTGTCTCTTCATGTTCAGCTCATGTGGAGCTCTGATGATCTCTGCACTTTGCTGCTGGAGAGAGTCCGCGCGCTGCGCAGCGGCTTCTCCCTCTTCTTCCTCTCAGAGATGAAGTCAGACTATCAGAGCTCCATCAGAAGCTGTTTTCCAGCTGAGCCGCATGTTGCTTCAGAGACTCAGAGGACAACCCGACACCTGCTGACGTCACTTTGTCCCAGAGTCCGGCTGTTGCAGCAGCATCAACAGACGCCTCGCTTCAGTCTTCTCCATGACAAAAGCAGGTTGGTATAACACTACACTCTACTAGAATTCCAAGTGTAGCAGTATTTCAGGGCCTTTCTGATATGAAGTCTCATGTTTTGCCTCGTGGTGGCGTGTTTTATTTTTATTAGGAAGAGTTAACAGACAAAGAGAGACGACCTTCATCAAGTGTTGGCCCACAGACATGTCAAGGTAAGGGCTAGTTGTATTTGTATTCAATCATTGGGTGTTTTATTTATTATTATTATTTCAATATTTCCTGTGTGTTTTTCAAGATCACAGAGAAAAGAGCAAAACTGGAAACTGCTGCCCTCTGCAACATAAAGGCTGAACACAGTCTTGGTGAGGAGACCATACAGCAGTGGGTTTCCCATGTCAAGCAGCAGTTCTGGGTGAAACGTACAATACTTCACATCTATATGAAGTAAATGAGACTGTCATTGATTGTAGTTCTTGTCTAGTTGTTTTGTTTGACCCATTTAGAGAGAGTCTACTCTCCAGGGTGTATGGAGACCTGAGAGCTGACACTGAGAGCCTCACTGTAACCCTTCTGCTTAAAAAGCAAAGCCTACATGGCCACCATGGTGTGCTGGCATACCTAGTTATTTAAACAAAGAAAGAAATATGGCACATGTGTCTTTGTGTTTTCAGATAGCAGGCAGGCAAGACAAACCAAAAGAAAGACAATAACAGAGCTGAAGAAGAAGCTGCATGAAAAGGTCTTACAGTACAACACCCTAGTGACCGATGATCCAGTTGATGTGGACTCCGCTTGTAGTCTGACAGAAGGCTACATCCTGCCTTGGGAGAGACCAGGAGAAGGTATAACTGGTATACACAACTCCCTATTTTATTTTTAATGTCTATAATGATAAAAATAAACATTTTTATTGTAAAGGCGACACCTTCTGGTTGGAGAGGTCCGTCTTTGACCAGGTAATGCTGCTGAAGCATTGGAGGAGGAGCAAATGATCCTGGTGAAGGAGATGTCTCAGCAGCTCCAGTCCCTCCTCAAGGAAGTGCAACAAGTGGAGTGGCTCAAAGGACAGACTTTGGAAAGCATCACAACTATCAATGGGTCATAATGACTGTATTATGCATTGTGATTTGCAAACATTAGGTGTTTGTATTTAATGAATGAGTGAAATATATTCTAGATATAAAAATATAGTTCACTCATTTCTATTTATGAACACATTAGTTAACGTGCCCAAGCACTTTCATCTTGTGTGATGTATCACTATTTTGTTTTCCTAGGGATCTGGGGGACCTGACAGAGGATGCTGTTCGTGGATTCAATGGTGTCCTTAATCGGAGGTGGCATTCACTTAAGCATCGAGAGGAACAAGCAGCAAATGCACACAGAGGTGCAGCTGCTATTGATGGTGACTACAGATGCGAGCCACCAGAGGACTTTGAGGACATGGATGACCATGGGTTCAGTAGCCCGGAGTCTGATGAGGAGGACATGTAATGGACACTAAACTAATGTCTGATGTAGATACACATATGAGCCATGACATTCTATCATTTGATTTCTGACACCTTTTCAGAGCAAGCAGGAACTATTTCTGCACGTTTAAATGATATTTGATGCAGTGCTTTCATTAATAAAGCACATTGATTTGCATGTGTTTGTGTGTTTCTTGTCAGATTCATATGACTAAAATAACATAAAGGTACTTTTCTTATTGGTATTAAATCATTATTATTCAAATATTCAGTACCTTATACTTGCACAGAATGTACCTAATCCATACATACAGTATACAGTACTTATAGATACAGGAAGTATATACAGTAATTACACATTATTCATTGACTTTACACTATTATTCTGGAGATGAAGCAGAGTGACACTGAAAAAGTGTTGTTGGAGGATGAACTAACTTTACCCCAAGAGACATGCAGCTCCCTGTTTCAGATGATGACCCTGACATGAAAATACCATCTCTGCCATTTTTGGGGGCACAGCCTAAACTGAGGCATCTACAGAAAGGTCTTGATGAGCTGAGTAAATGTACATGTGAACCAACACTCTCCTCCTATTCTAAGCCAAGTTAGAGAGCCCCAAACTCACCTTGACCTTTTGACCTCTGGAATCTAAATGGCCATAACTCTGGAACACAGGTGGTCAGCAACAGTGTTCTTGACAGCTCTTGAAGGATTCTATTACATATGTCAGAACCAGATATGTGGCTC
The DNA here is from genome assembly GCF_900634625.1 of Parambassis ranga. NCBI lineage: Eukaryota > Metazoa > Chordata > Actinopteri > Ambassidae > Parambassis > Parambassis ranga. The sequence goes on from NW_021144767.1 coordinate 8,960,801, forward strand.
TTTCTTTTCGGGTCAGAAAGTGCATAGATGCTTACTGCCTGCATCATTCCCTGCTGTCCTTTGCTGTTATAATTATTATTTATTAACTGATGATATATGGGATTAGAATCCTGCCATAATCTGAACCTGAAAAAAGGTTTTGAAACCTTGAAATGCAATGTTTGAAAATTTAAAGCCAACATTTTTTTTGCATGTCTGAAAATAAGTTTTGAAACCTTGAATAATTTTTTGAAAGGCTGAAAAAAAGTTTAGAATCTCTGCAAATATAATTTTGTATTTGAATTTGTATTTTTCATAAGTGCAACATGCTTATTACAGAGTTTCATCATCACATCTGCAGAGATTCCAACAGCACTCCTGCACAAAACATCACATCCTCTCCCACTGACCAGGTATTTTCCCTGTCCCGAGCCAGCGTGAAGACATCTCTCAGCCAGATCAACGCACGCAAAGCTCCCGGTCCTGACAACATACCTGGCCGTGTGCTCAGAGACTGTGCTGAGGAGCTCGCTGAGGTGTTTACAGACATCTTCAACATCTCAGTTAGTCATGAAACACATCCAGACGGCCCTCCCTCCCTCTCTGGACCCCTTCCAGTTTGCATATCGGCCCAACCGGTCAACCAGTGATGCTGTTTCCACAGCACTCCACACAGCTCTCACCCACCTGGAAAATAAAGACTCATACGTTCCAATGCTGTTCATAGACTTCAGCTCAGCATTCAACACCATCATCCCACAGCAGCTCATCAACAAACTGGACCAGCTGGGGCTTCACTGTTAGAATAAATTGTAATTTTGAGACCAGATATTGTCCACTTCTTCTTAATCAAAGAACCAGGGAAGATGAACGAAAGGATCCAGAAGATTTTTATGTCCCTAACAGGATCAAATATTAAACATATTTTATTTGATGCCTTGTGTGGTTGAATCTTCAGTTTCACTTCAGTAGTATAATATATTTTACTTTTGGAGATGTTTGATAAAGTTTATGAACATGATGTGACAGAGAGAGAGAGAGAGAGAGAGAGACACTGCTGCGCTTTAGAGGACGAGCCACATGAGGGGGTTGTGCGCGGCGCACTGTGCAGCATGGTATTTACGTATACCGGGGTAAAATGTGGAGGGTTTTGGATACCGCCTAACCCTAACAAAGGGTTTTTGTCCCATAACACCATGTTCCACTGGTTTACCGTCTCTTTTTCAGGCACCAGTGAGTGCTACTCCACAGCTGTTCCTTAGTGCTGGCTTTATAAAAGGTGTCCACTCTATTTGTGACTCTACTGGACTCTTGGGTCTGGAAAAACGAATCCATGAGTCTTTGTATTTTGTAACCACTACCAAGCATCTTGGTGAAACTATATTTAAACCTCTATTACTGGAACAGTAATACTGATAGCATCCCCCTGATGACTAAAACTTGTAGAGCTGAATATGCAGTCCTTCTATGGACAGGCGATGTGTGCATTACCACGAATCAGTGGAGCACACACAACATAACCCTTTGTCATATGGCATTATTTAATGTGAGCGGATGATAATGCTATTCTCATGTTAAGAACTTTCCCTCATCAATAAACATGCATCTAAACAGATTAAACAGTACTTTATATAATTCAATAAGCATCAGCCTAAAACAACAACAACAAAAAACTGTTCAGTCATTCTAAAAGAGCACACTAGTGCATCATCGGGTTTATAGGCTGTTGTACAAACAGCTGTAGAAACTGTAAAAAGAAAACTAGCTACACCCTCCAGGGACTATTTTGCTCCCTACAAGGACAAGCTGCTCTCTGAACTGTTAGTCTGCCAGTAAGCAAAAACCCAATGGCTGGCTGAGTGTGGTCATTATTTAGATGTCTTTTTAATGGCAGTGTGGCTGGTCTCTGTTTCTAACTCTAATTCCTCTCATGATGTTCACTCTCATGGCTTCTTTAAAATCCTATGAGAAGTACTGCAAGAGCTGGGCTTTATGTTTTGTGCTTTTGCAGAGGGATCTCAGGGTTTGTAGTGAATTTAGCTTGTGTGTAATGTCACAGCCATAGAGTTGCTTTAGGAGATTCCGTACCACCACCAACCACTGTAGCACCAGGACAGAGACACACTGAAAAAGAATAGCCACAGCTGCCTACACATCTTCATTTTACCGTAACACAAGGCAGGAACCATGTAAGTGCAGAGTATCATTGATTTTTCCTTTGTATGATTTGCAGTAGTGGAATGCTTCTGTCAGTGAGATTGTTATTTGAACTCTCCCACTGCAGAACAGAGAACAGAGGAAGAAAGCATTCTTTGCACAACAACAATTCGTTTTTGTGGTAAAGAGAGACCTCAGCAGGCAGAAACAAGAACTGCAGAAAGGTAGGCGAGGCTCACCACAACAGAAGAAGCCTCAAACTATAGACATATATATACTTACCAGGCGTGCCAAACTGGATGCAGTTCTCCAGAGTGCGTACAAAGCCAGCATCACTCAGCTTAATAATGTGCAGGCTGTTGGCCTTCTCCATGTTTTTTACCCACTTGTTGGCCTGTCCTTGGGGATCGATCATCAGAGGCCACCGTCTGGCATTACTATAAATAACACACACGTACACAAACACACACTCCGAGTGATCAAAAGGGTCTGCCTCGTCAGACTGAAAGATCTGTTAACCATGAGACATCAGAGCAGTTGGGGTGTATTAGGGGACAATAGCTGAGATGTAGAGAGCAGCTCAAGGATGAACAGTCACAGACGGATGGCACCACGGGCCAAACAATCCCAATCTTCTGTTAATCAATCAGTGCAATCATATGCTTAGTGGAAAAAAATAACAGCAGCCAGCAGTGTCAATATATATATAAGCACCCAGAGTAAGGTGAGGCTTAGGCTTTAAAGCAGATTTGCTTGTTTGTTTTCTGTCCCAGTGTGCAGGTGTACAGCACCTTTAAAGAGCTGCTTAAGTGAAAGGCAGAGTTCCTGTTTCTGTTCTATAATTCTGAGACACTGGCTGCTCAGTACAAATATAGATAAGACACCTGCCGAATAGGACTTACGAGATTATGATGCCATTGTCTATGGAGAAGCTGTCAGATGGAAGGCCGGCAATGGTCCATTCACGGATCTTCACTGGATCACCCAGCGAGCTCATAAGAGACATGTTAGACGAGCAGGGAATCCCTCTGCTCTTACAAAGACTCATCCACTCCTTTGTCTGTTGCTGGGGAGGAACACATTACTGGTAGTGACTTTGTTGTGATGTAGTAGTGACTACAATGAAAAAGATATATGTAAACATAGTCCCAATGTGGAGTGTTAGTGTCCTTCTAAGTAACCTAGTTTCAAAGATGACCTTCTAAAAACTAGCCTTGTCTCTGAGCTGTGAATAGGAGTAAAGCACTTTGCAGAGACAAAGTCATTAGGAAGTGACATTAGCCTTACAGTTGAAAAAATTCCCCTGTGCTACCTGCTCCACCAGCTGTTTGTACCTGTCTGTAGCTGGAGGTGAAGGCTCCCAGGTAAGCCACGATGCCTGCTGAGATGAGGATGTCACCGGTCAGGTTATCATAGAGCTGTCCGAGATTCAAGGCCATCTCACTCCAGCGCGTTTTCTCTCCACCCAAGCCTCCAATCAGCTGCTCAGCTCGCTCCAGCTTTTTACTGCACAAATCCACCTGAAGGACGTCATCCAGAGAGGAAGCAGAAACAATTTATGTTCACCGGAGCTTGTGACTACTAAATATGTATTTATTCTATACAAGCTATTCAAATTCAGCCTTTTCTCCTAATAGACCAAGATATGATTACAAACCTGATTCTCCAAGTCAGCCTTTTTGTTTTTATTAGCATCCAAAGTTTCCTGAAGCTTGGCCAGTTTATCTTGGACTTCTTTTAGGGCAGCCTGCTTTTTCTGCAAGCTTTCCATGGCCACACTAAGCTCACCCTCAGCCTGTGCTAGCTTCTCTTTCTTAGGAGCTACCTCCTTGGCCACTCTGAAGAACACAGGCAATACAAAGGTGAACATTTTAAACCAATGTACACAATAGAAAATCTAGAACAATGAACTCATTTGCATTTTATCAGCAGAAAATAGTAAGGACACCAAAAAATTCTGCAAGTTAAGATTGTGCAGAACAATACTGATATAACCGTAATGATTCCCATCTTGGATCTGTCGTGTTAGATGAATCACTTATTTTTCTTACTAAGCTTCATGTTCATTTTAATATTCATTCTCATAACTAAAAACACGGGAGGAGAAGAGCATTACTTACGCGTCATACTTGTCCATCGCACACACCCACTTACACATGCCCTCAGCTGCAGTAGATGCAGTTTTAATCTTCTCTGGTACTAAATCCCAGTTGGTAATGTACTTATTACGGATAATGGTCATAAGATGTGGTGGGATGTTGTCCTTGTCATACTCATGGAGGCTTTGGAGAAACCTTAAGTCTCCCAAAAGCTTTTTAGCTGGGCCCCAATAGTCCTCCACCTTTTTACCGGAGCCTGAGGGATCCGGTATACGCTCAGGCTTGATGCCTTTGAGAATGCAAATTGCCTCCATGACCAGCTTGACAGCTGTGTGTGGGCTTTTCATAGACTTCACCACTGTGATATCCTGTAAAGAGTAGAAGCCCTATTCACTGCTCTATTCTAGGATATACAGCTTTTGAGTATGAAGACAAGAAAGAGGACCCATCTCTGACTTTACCTGAGTTGTGAGTGTATTCAGCGCAGCGAGGGCTGACTCCAGGATAGGCATTGCTTTAGCCAGGTCAGCATCACATTCATCTTTGATGGCCTTGGCAGCCATGGCTTGTTCATTTGCCACAGACTCGTCCACTTTCACTACCTTTTCTGTCTCTGCCACCTCTACAGATTCATGTTCAATCACCACCATCATCTCGTCTACCTTTTTGCTGGCCACAAGCAGCTGGGGCTGTAGAGCCTCCAGCTCGACCTGCATGGTGGCCACTTGGTCTGCTGCTGACTCCAGCTTTTCAAGACCCACTTCATAGCGATGTTTCAGATTCACCACCTCACTTGGAAAAAAAATGAATTTAAGTATGTAGCATTAAACATAATCACAAATTACAAAAAATTACATATGGATCTTACGTTCTTTTTGTCTTCAGCAGGGCTTTTGTTAGGTTTAAACCCCAAACATTTGTATTACACAACCTGTACAAAAGAGACACAGAGAGTTAGATATCTTTTACTTGCAAGGAGAGTGACCAGAGACTGCCCAGTTACAATCTCCCACGCCACTCTGAAACAGCTCTGGGTTCTCCAAGCCTTTTATTAGTTAGGAACGCCCTAATACATAGTTTACTAAGGGAAAAAGGGTTCATGTATCACAAAGTTTGTCTCAGCACTCCTTATCTTAGTTTCGTTTTACAATGTCCTTGAACATCTTTAACAAGCTCTGTGTGAGTGTGTGTGTGTGTCATCTCATAAATGATAATACACACAATAAGATAGTTAATTCATTATGCACACATAAAGAGTAAGATGTAAACTCATATAAACTCATAAAGAATAAAGTAAAAGTAGGATAACTTATGTACATTGATTCCAACATTTCCCTCCTGTTTATTCACTTTTACTGCTTTATGTTACATCCTTTAATGACCACTTCTGGTTAAGATTTTCGGTCACAAATTCATACATGCAGCATAAAATGGTACACTCAGAGGGATGGATCATCTCAGTCAGGTAGAAAGACAGCCATGTCTTCGTCATCGTCATCGTCATCCTCATCCTCCGGTGGATTTTCTACAACAAAAGGTAACAGAGCATACACTTCCCGCATCTCTGCTCTAACAGGTGCTATGGCGGTGGTTATCATTCTAGTGCACAATGCTCTAATGCAGGGAATGCAACAACATCCACATAAGGTGAGAATAGCGGCAAATACAGCGATAGACATGATGATGGACATCACCAATTGTTTATACTTGCCAAACATGTCTCCAAAACCGTTCCACAGCGATGTGTCCACTCCAGAATGGTCTTTCATCTTGCTGTTAAGGGATTTTAAGCCTTCCAGAGCCCTGGTAAGGCTGCCATCAGCTGCTGTGTTATTCGGAATGAACGTGCAGCACTGGTCCCCAAAGATGGAACAGACTCCACCTTTCTCTGCCAACAACATATCAACAGCAATACGATTTTGGAAAGCCATTAAAGAGGTAGCGGAAAGCTGCTCGTGAATAGCGGAGAAACCTTCTTCAGTTTTGTTTCCTAATTACTGCACATTAAAGTGGATGTAGTTGATTCGGTCTACATTCTTATTAATAGTGCACCACCAACATAAAACAGATTCAAAACCTGCAGAAACTTGGTTTACCAGTTTATACTCATCTGGGACGCCCCTGGGTACTCCGATGCTGTCTATGTATGTCGGGACATCACCCTGCCAAGACCTAGTGGATCTCCTTTTAGCTGTATGGATCCAATGATGAGGCATCACACTTTTAACATTTTCAACTAAATCTGAAGCTGTCCTGTCCTGCACTCAGAAGGGAACATAATCGTAAAATCCAGCATGGATCACGACCTGATATCCAGGCACACAAGTATACTCGTCTACAGTTTTCTCTGTCTAAGAGTACATGTCCAGATTTGACCTTTAATGTTACACTGTCTTTTTAGTGACCATCAGAGTAGGAATGATTCTCTTAAATTCTTGGGCACACTCAGCCCATCCGTAGGAATTTGGAGCCCACTTCAGATCAGTGGATCTAAAAACTGTACCCCACGACCCGCTTTCAACCCTAGGTGACTTACCGTAGGGAGTACAATCAAGGTAAAATGTATGTCCGAAATAGTCTTTTGGCTGTGAACGATGAACTGCAGTCTGAAAGGCGGAACTAGGAATAACAATGGTCTGGCTCACAGCTACAGAGTTGTAACACAAAACTACTTCTGGGTTGAAGTCAGGTTGCTGATATTTTTCTGAGCATGGGTGTACAGGAACAAAGTCGATTGCTCTCTTTTCCTTAGCTGATAGTGTCTCATATCTTTCCCATAACAAGATTATAGTTATAGCAACGAGTCCGATTACTCCTGCTACGGCTACCATCCTCTTATGTGCTGGGGTCAACACCATTTTTCAACATTCCTAAGACTCCTCCTAAATCACCTGCCCAGAGTGGTGGACAATCTTCACCGGGTTTGAGACGACAGCAACCTATGGTTACGGCCCCCTTTGTAGTCGGCCTTTGCTCTGGAGGTGCCTGTTTTGAGAAGTCACTAATCTACACCAAATACCACAGCACTAACACTACAATACAGAGGATGACAGCAACTGCATACGCTATAAACATAAAAGTTATTTTACTCATGTTTAATTATTTTCTTACAATGAGACAAATGAACCCAAGTACTCCTTTCTGCAACCTTCACTGCTGTGCCAGTTGTTAAAAGTACCTGATACGGGCCTTCCCACTTAGGTGAATGCCAATGTTTCTTCTTTATACTTTTTATCAGGACCCAGTCTCCTGGCTCTATTAGCTGGTCATCCTGTGGGAACACGGAGGATGTATCATCGTTATCGGTCTGATTAAACACCTGTTTCCGTTGCTCCAGCATTTTTCTCATGTAGTCAGCTAAAGTACTTTCATCATCAGTTTCCCACACATTTTGAAAGAAAGGCAATCTGTAAGGTCTGCCAAACAGAATTTCATAAGGTGTTAGTCCATTTGTACTTGTAATGTTTATGTACAACTTTACTAAATCTAAGCATTTAGTCCATGGTCTGTTTGTCTCTTCCATACATTTTTTAAGTCTATTTTTTATTGTGCCATTCATTCTCTCTACCAACCCTGCGCTCTGTGGATGATAAGCACAATGGTGTTTTAGATCTATACAAAACATTTTGCCTATGTTAGAGATTAGTTGATTTACAAAATGAGAACCGTTGTCACTGTAGATTTTTTCTGGAATCCCATAGCGAGGAATAATGTCTTTACACAAAGCTTTCGCTACCGTTAGTGCGTCTGGGTTTTTGGTAGGAAATAGTTCAATCCATTTTGAAAAAGAATCAATTATGACTAAACAGTATTTTTTACCTTCACTTTTGTTTAGTTCTATGAAATCCATGTGTATGTGCTGGAACGGATAATTAGGTTTTGGAAACTGTCCTCTTCTTGGTCTCAAATTGCCTTGAGCATTATGTTTTGCACATATCAAACATGCTCTGCAAAAATTTTTTGAATAGGAATTGAATCCATATGTTGTGTACTTTCTGGCTACCAAGCTCAACATCCCCCCTGTGGAGACATGTGTTTGCCCATGGCTCCATATAGCGGCCCATTTATATAGATTTTTTGGTAGGATTGGTTTATTTTCTGGTCATGTGTATATTCCCTCTTTCAGTTGTGCCCCCTTTCGTTTCCACTGTTCCAGCTCTTGGTTGGGTGATTGTTGTTGCATATCACGTAGTATGTCATGGTTTAAGCTAGTGTCTGACATACTGAAAACATGGATTTCACCCTGCGCGGCTTCTTTTGCTGTTTTGTCTGCAAATGCATTTCCTCTCGAAACAGGATCAGTCCCGTTTGTGTGTGCTGCACATTTGCATATGGCTAATTGTTTCGGCAAATGTATAGCCTGTAGCAGTTCTGAAAGAAGTTTTGCATGCGTTACTGGTTTTCCCGTAGATGTTATCATGCCTCTATTTTTCCAATGTTGAAAAGTCATTTTGGTTTGCAATAATAAGGCAGACACAGCATGAGGGACTTTTAAAAGTAACGGATGGAAAAGTACAATGTCTGCACTTGAAATTACAGCTAATGACGCAGCGATCACTGCTCTCACGCAATGAGGCAATGCACATGCTACAGCATCCAACTTTGTCGAGTAGTAGGCAATTGGCCTGAGTTTATTTCCATGCATTTGTGTCAAAACTGAGGTCATGAAATATCCTTTACAATCTACCATTTGCACAAACTCCTTTTGGTAGTCTGGTAAGGCCAATGTGCAGCTGCTTACCATGGCCTGTTTTAAATTGCACAGAGCATTTTCAGCTTCAATCGTCCACTTAAGGCTGTCAGACATTTTCAATTCTTCCTTATACATCAAAGACTGCAATGGTGCAGTTAATTCTGCATAATTCGGCACCCAACTTCGGCAATAATTAGTCAAACCTAAAAATGACATCATCTGCTTTTTTGTTAGTGGCTTGGGTGCTTGTAGAATTGCAGCTTTTCTCTCCTCCAGTATTGTTCTCCCCCCTGTACATAACTGGTGTCCTAAATATTTTACTTTTTCCTGACAGAACTGTAGTTTGCTTTTGTTTACTTTATGGCCCTCTTGTGCCAAATGTTTTAACAATGCAATCGTGTCCGTTTTACAGCCTGCCTCTGTTTCTGACGCCACGAGAATGTCATCTACATAAGTAAGCAATTGACTCTTACTTGGAGGTTCAAAAGTGGAAAGACTAGAAGCAATTACTTGTGAATAAATAGTTGGACTTTCACAATAACCTTGAGGCAACCTGGTGTATGTGTATCTTTTTCCTTTGAAAGTAAATGCAAACCAGAATTGGCTATCTTTATGCACTGGTACCGAAAAGAATGCATTGCTTATGTCTATCACAGTAAAATATTTAGCTTTTGGATTCAGTGAATTTAATAGTGTATGTGGGTCTGCTACGCATGGAGACCTCTGAACTACTGCATTATTCACTGCTATCAAATCCTGAACCATCCTCCACCCTGTAGATGGAGGCGCCTTTTTCACTGGAAAAATAGGCGTGTTCACTGGGGAGTCTGCGCATTCTATCAATACACCTGCTTTCTTTAAATCCTCAATTACCGGTTCTATTCCTTCCATTGCATCAGGCTTTAAAGGATACTGTTTTATTCTAGGACGATGTTCTGTTTTGGGCCTGATTATTACCGGTTGTGCTCGTTTCACTAGTCCTACATCCGTGGGTCCTTGTGACCATAGTTCAGAGGGAACTTGTTTCAATAAATTTTCCTGCTCATCAGTGAAGAAAATGTATCACTTTTCAGTTTCAGCCAAATGTACTCCTGCTTGGACAGTCACAGTCCAGAATAATGCTTTTCTGGTCAGTTCAGTTGAATCACTATACCAGGTGTTTACACCTGTTGCTGTCCAATCACAAGCTTTCTCTCCTCTATTCACTAGCTGTCCGAGATCTCTCCATCTAGCATGTGTGTGTTTACATAGAGAGATGTGCATGTGGTTCCAGTGTTGTCTGTACAAAGTTTTAACTTGATCTGGTACAGTGACTGCAGCTGCAGCATTTGCTATACCATCAGAATACAAGTATGTCACTGTCACTTTAGCAGGTGTGACTTTATCCAAACGTTCTTTATACTTAGGATCAACGTGGTCAGTGTACCACATGGTGATATGCAAATCATTTGGTGACATTTGATCCTGAACCTGCCTCACCGCTCCTTTCCCTTCATTCATAAGAGAATCTCCCATAGAAATGGGTTGCCTGTTAGGAACGTCAAGTGTATAGTAGTAATTAGGTTTCCCTGTCCCTTGCACTACATATACTTCATCTGGTTTTTGTCTGATCATTTTTAATCCTTCAGGTGTTGGTACAATGGCTAGGCCTAGAGAAACTAAGGCATCTCTTCCAAGCAAATTTACTGGACATTCTGGCAGCCACAAAACTGATAGCTGACATGATTTTCCTTTCGGGTCTCTAAGCCATATAGGTTCTGTTTCTTGAACCATTTTAATAGCACCTTGTGCTGATCGTACAGTAGAATAATTAGGGCCCAATGAAAGGTGCGGTAGCTTTTCTCTAATTGTGGTCCTGCACGCTCCAGTGTCACAAAGAAATTTAACTGGAGTGCCTTGTACCATTATAGTGATCTCTGGCCTTATTTTCTCCTCAAAAAACAAATCCTCTAGATTTAACACTTCCTCTCCTTCATCAACCTCTTCCTCAGGTTCTCCTTCTAACTGTGTATGTTCTAGTCATGCTGTCCCGTGACTGTGGGGGGAGGGATTGCTTCTGCAATCTCTCGCTATGTGGCCTTCCTTTCCGCATGACCAGCACGCTCTGGGGTTATCAGTTGAGCGTGATCCAAAACCTCCTCTGCCTCTGGCCCTACCGCGTCCGCGACCTCGACCTCTGGCTTGTTGATAAAACACAGCTGGCTCTTCTTCTTCCTGATAGAAGACCAACTCCTTTTTTCCTTTTTTGCTGCTAATGACTTTCTCCGCATGCAGGGCATGATTTACATACTCTGCGAGTGTTCCCCCGCTCATGCCTATATAATGACGACTTACCCACCCACTAATCTCTGGTAGTGAGCCTGAGTGTAAAGCGTTTTTTTAGCTGTTGTTTATAAGCTCCATCATCAGCGTCATCCATCACTAGACCACTGTGCGCTCTAAAAATTTTCTCCATCCTTACTCTGTACTCCTCAAACGGCTCCTCTGGCTTTTGTTTACACCTTCCAATTTCAGTGTAATTTGCTCTCCTTCTATATCTGTTTCTGATCCGGTCTAAAAGCGGATTCACATTTCTATCTAATTCCCCACTCTCAGGAGGATGAATCTGGTTTTGTGCATCAGTAGGGGAATAATTTCCTTTTACATAAAACCAGTCAGGACCTGTTAAGGTCATCCAAATTTGCTGAACTTCTGCTCCATTTAAGTGATATGATTGTCGCAGATTTTCCATTTGTGTGATGCATTCCTCAACATCCTCCTTAGGGTGTGGAATCCCCTCAACTGCTTTTTTAACATCACTTTGAGTCCAAGTTCTGAATACTCTAATCACCTCTCTCTCACCCTCCTCACGCTGTCCTGCTATTTTGATCCAGACCTGCGTGTGTTCATAACCTTCTTTTTTCAATTTATTTTTATCATCTTTACATTTGATCCTAATTTTGAGTTGTAGGTCTTTTACATCAGTAGTTGATAGTTTACCATTAAAACTATACTTTTTTATCCAACGACCTAACGGTTCTATCGCGGCCTCATCTGCCTTTTGAACTATTTTCCAATCTTTACAAGTTAACTCATCAATTAACTTTTGTCGGGTTTTGCTTTGCCCCTTCCCCATTTTGATCTAAATGTTGGATCCAGTGGGTCTTAATACCTGCTGTATTCTATCACTGGATTTCTTTCAACAAGATGGCAATCAACAACCTTTTGTGGTAAAACTCACTTCAACCTTTTCAGGTGGAGTTTTCTTGCCTACATGCATCCACAAAGGCTCACCATTTGAGTCTTGTTGTTTTATATGAAATATAATTACCTAGTGGTAATTATGTTTCCATTCACACATTCACTTTCACACCTTTTTGTTCGAACGTGCACTTCACTTTTTACTTTTAATTTTAACACAGTTGCCAAACAGGTTCCGCTGACCTACGTAGAATTTAACTAGTCGTTTTAAACTAGGGGAGTCTACCCTCCTGCGGACTTTTTTACTTGACCTGATAGAGTCTAGAATTGTCAGGGTTTTATTCACTTTTTCAACACACAGAGGATCTCACTATCCTCTTGTCACTTCTTTAACACACAGAGGATCTCACTATCCTCTTGTACTTCTTATCTTTTACTGCGCGCGTCTTTCACACATTCCCCCTTTTTAAGGAAATCTATACTCACACTCGTCTGTGTCTCCTGGACTTTCCGTCAACCATCGGACCCCAGCCCACGAGGGAGGGACCAGTCCCGGAAAGGGTCTCAAGCAGTGGCCACTGTCTTTCTCTGGATCTCACCTCGTCCGCTGGGATCGTCAGGTATCTTGGAATCCGGCTCGAAGGACCAATTAAATGTTAGGTTCAAACCCCAAACATTTGTATTACACAACCTGTACAAAAGAGACACAGAGAGTTAGATATCTTTTTACTTGCAAGGAGAGTGACCAGAGACTGCTCAGTTACAATCTCCAAACTCACTCTGAAGCAGCTCTGGGTTCTCCTGGCCTTTTATTAGTTGGGAACGCCCTAATACATAGTTACTAAGGGACAAAGGGTTCATGCATCACAAATCTTAGTTTCGTTTTAGATGTAACAGCTTCTGTGTGAATGTGTGTGTGTGTGTCATCTTCGGCCTTTCTTCTTTCTTCCAGTAAAGTGGTTAAACATTAAACATTCTATGCCTTAGACATTCTATGTGAAGGTCAGGGTTCAACTAAAGTAAGCATACCTTCAAACATAAACACTCATGTGGTTTAAGTTAACTCAAGCAGAAAAACACTCAGGTGATTTAGGTTAACTCAAACAGAAGCATAAATCAACAGGGTAAATGCTACTACACACAGTAAGATACTTAAATCATTATGCACACATAAAGAGTAAGATGTAACTCATATAATGACGTAAGATGTAACTCATATAATAAAGTAAAAGTAGGATAACTTATGTACATTGATTCCAACAGTAGTACTGCATAAAACACAGCGAGTTCCTTTGTAATGGCGAACGGTCAACTTTGAGGCCACTCCCCTGCCACACGGTAATACTTTTGAAAGAGTTTTGGAATGCATCTATTCCCTATGGTGTCCTGAGTAGACACCGTGAATTTCAGCTCAATTGCATGAAGTATGTGAGGCGTGAAAAGTTTTGAAGCAGGGTCAAAAATAGGCAAAAAATTGCCACAAAAGTCAAAATGGCGGACTTCCTGTTGGGTTTGGAGGCGGGGTCCAAGAGACTTTTTTGTGCGTCTTGGGGTGATACACATGTGTGCTAATTTTCATGAACCTGTGTCAAACTGGCCAGCGGGGCTACGCATTAGGGCAATAAATACAGTGAGTTCCTTTGTAATGGCGAATGGTCAAGTTTGAGGCCACGCCCCCGCCACACCGTCAGACTTTTGTAAGAGTTTTTGAATGCGTCTATTCCCTATGGTGTCCTGAGTGGACACAGTGAGTTTTAGCTCATTTGGAGGAAGTATGCGAGGCGTGAAAAGTTTTGTAGGAGGGTCACAAATCGCCAAAAATTAACAGAAATTTCAAAATTGCGGACTTCCTGTTGGGTTTGGAGGGGGGGTCCAAGAGACTTTTTTGTGCATCTTGGGGTGATACACATGTGTACCAATTTTCATGACCCTACTCAAAACAGGCCAGGGGGGCAGGCAGAAAAACCTATGAAAACACAACATTTTGTGTAGCCAGTAGGTGGCGCTCTGTCAAAGCCTCAATATTGTTGTATAGATGTGTTTAGGGTCAGACTCTGATCATACATGTGACATTTCGTACAGATCGGACAGAAAACGAAGAAGTTATAGAGACTTTCTGTGTCCTCAGAAATGGTCAAACTTTGAGGCCACGCGCCGGCCACACCGTCAGACTTTTGTAAGAGTTTTGGAATGCGTCTATTCCCTATGGTGTCCTGAGTGGACACGGCGAATTTCAGCTCAATCCGTTGAAGTATGCGAGGCGTGAAAAGTTTGGCAGCAGGGTCACACATCGCCAAAAATGGCCACAAACCTTCAAATGGCGGACTTCCTGTTGGGTTTGGAGGGGGGGTCCAAGAGACTTTTTTGTGCGTCTTGAGGTGATACATATGTGTGCCAATTTTCATAATCCTGTGTCAAACCGGCCAGAGGGGCTACGCGTTGGGGGCGCTATAGAGCCATTTTTATATGTGCATTTCAAAAGTCAGCAAATTTCAAAATTTTTCGGGCGAATGAATTTTTCTACCAAGTTTGGTGAGTTTTTGGGCATGTTAAGGCCTCCAAAAATGCGATCTCGGAGGGGGAAAAAAAAAAAAAATAATAATCCTAAGGGTTTCAATAGGGCTCTTGCACCATTCGGTGCTCGGGCCCTAAAAATTAAAGCTGCAAGCAGCATTGCGGGCCCTCGCGCATCTTGCGATCCGCGGGGTCATCGCAGTCTTCTCTCCTATGCTCTCGTCTCTTATACTCTCCTGTGCTATGCTCTCCTCCTCTCATTTCCACAGATATACAACAAACACATGTTTACAACCAAACTTTCCTGCTACCAGTAGGTGGCGCTATGACCGTATCATCCTATTAGCATATATATCTGTTTAGACTCGGCTCCATGGCAGTACTGTAAGATGTTGTCCACATTGCATAAAGTATATGGGTAGTACTGCATAAAACACAGCGAGTTCCTTTGTAATGGCGAATGGTCAACTTTGAGGCCACTCCCCCACCACACGGTAATACTTTTGAAAGAGTTTTGGAATGCGTCTATTCCCTATGGTGTCCTGAGTGGACACAGTGAATTTCAGCTCAATTGCATGAAGTATGCGAGGCATGAAAAGTTTTATAGCAGGGTCAGAAAACGGTAAAAATTACAAAAAAAAATCAAAATGGTGGACTTCCTGTTGGGTTTGGAGGGGGGGTCCAAGAGACTTTTTTGTGCGTCTTGGGGTGATACACATGTGTGCTAATTCTCATGATCCTGTGTCAAACTGGCCAGCGGGGCTATGCATTAGGGCAATAAATACAGTGAGTTCCTTTGTAATGGCGAATGGTCAACTTTGAGGCCACACCCCCGCCACACCGTCAGACTTTTGTAAGAGTTTTGGAATGCGTCTATTCCCTATGGTGTCCTGAGTGGACACAGTGAGTTTTAGCTCATTTGGATGAAGTATGCGAGGCGTGAAAAGTTTTGTAGGAGGGTCACAAATCGCCAAAAATTAACAGAAATTTCAAAATTGCGGACTTCCTGTTGGGTTTGGAGGGGGGGTCCAAGAGACTTTTTTGTGCATCTTGGGGTGATACACATGTGTACCAATTTTCATGACCCTACTCAAAACAGGCCAGGGGGGCAGGCAGAAAAACCTATGAAAACACAACATTTTGTGTAGCCAGTAGGTGGCGCTCTGTCAAAGCCTCAATATTGTTGTATAGATGTGTTTAGGGTCAGACTCTGATCATACATGTGACATTTCGTACAGATCGGACAGAAAACGAAGAAGTTATAGAGACTTTCTGTGTCCTCAGAAATGGTCAAACTTTGAGGCCACGCCCCGGCCACACCGTCAGACTTTTGTAAGAGTTTTGGAATGCGTCTATTCCCTATGGTGTCCTGAGTGGACACGGCGAATTTCAGCTCAATCCGATGACGTATGCGAGGCGTGAAAAGTTTGGCAGCAGGGTCACACATCGCCAAAAATGGCCACAAACCTTCAAATGGCGGACTTCCTGTTGGGTTTGGAGGGGGGGTCCAAGAGACTTTTTTGTGCGTCTTGAGGGGATACATATGTGTGCCAATTTTCATAATCCTGTGTCAAACTGGCCAGAGGGGCTACACGTTGGGGGCGCTATAGAGTCATTTTCCTATGTGCGTTTCAAACGTCAGCAAATTTCAAAATTTTTCGGGCGAATGAATTTTTCTACCAAGTTTGGTGAGTTTTTGGGCATGTTAAGGCCCCCAAAAATGCGATCTAAGGGGGGGAAAGAAAAAAAAAAAAAATTAAAGCTGCAAGCAGCATTGCGGGCCCTCGCGCACCTTGCGATCCGCGGGGTCATCGCAGTCTTCTCTCCTATGCTCTTGTCTCCTATACTCTCCTGTCCTATGCTCTCCTCTTATTTCCACAGACATACAACGAACACATGTTTACAACCAAACTTTCCTGCTACCAGTAGGTGGCGCTATGACCGTATCATCCTATTAGCATATATATCTGGTCAGACTCGGGTCCATAGCAGTAGTGTAAGATTTTGTCCACATTGCATGAAGTATATGGGTAGTACTACATAGAATAGAGCAAGTTCCTTTGTAATGGCGAATGGTCAAATTTGAGGCCACGCCCCCACCACACGGTAATACTTTTGAAAGAGTTTTGGAATGCGTCTATTCCCTATGGTGTCCTGAGTGGACACAGTGATTTTCAGCTCAATTGCATGAAGTATGTGAGGCGTGAAAAGTTTTGAAGCAGGGTCACAAATAGGCAAAAAATGGCCACAAAAGTCAAAATGGCGGACTTCCTGTTGGGTTTGGAGGGGGGGTCCAAGAGACTTTTTTGTGCGTCTTGGGGTGATACACATGTGTGCTAATTGTCATGATCCTGTGTCAAACTGGCCAGCGGGGCTACGTGTTAGGGCAAAAAATACAGGGAGTTCCTTTGTAATGGCGAATGGTCAACTTTGAGGCCACACCCCCACCACACCGTAATACTTTTGTAAGAGTTTTGGAATGCGTCTATTCTGTATCGTGTCCTGAGTGGACACAGTGATTTTCAGCTTGATTGGATGAAGTATGCGAGGCGTGAAAAGTTTTGTAGCAGGGTCACAAATCGCCAAAAATTAACAGACATTTCAAAATGGCGGACTTCCTGTTGGGTTTGGAGGGGGGGTCCAAGAGACTTTTTTGTGTGTCTTGGGGTGATAAACATGTGTGCCAATTTTCGTGACCCTACTCAAAACAGGCCACAGGGGCAGGCAGAAAAACCTATGAAAACACAACATTTTGTGTAGCCAGTAGGTGGCGCTCTGTCAAAGCCTCAATATTGTTGTATAGATGTGTTTAGGGTCAGACTCTGATCATACATGTGACATTTCGTACAGATCGGACAGAAAACGAAGAAGTTATAGAGACTTTCTGCGTTCTCAGAAATGGTCAAACTTTGAGGCCACGCCCCGGCCACACCGTCAGACTTTTGTAAGAGTTTTGGAATGCGTCTATTCCCTATGGTGTCCTGAGTGGACACGGCGAATTTCAGCTCAATCCGATGACGTATGCGAGGCGTGAAAAGTTTGGCAGCAGGGTCACACATCGCCAAAAATGGCCACAAACCTTCAAATGGCGGACTTCCTGTTGGGTTTGGAGGGGGGGTCCAAGAGACTTTTTTGTGCGTCTTGAGGTGATACATATGTGTGCCAATTTTCATAATCCTGTGTCAAACCGGCCAGAGGGGCTACGCGTTGGGGGCGCTATAGAGCCATTTTATATGTGCATTTCAAAAGTCAGCAAATTTCAAAATTTTTCGGGCGAATGAATTTTTCTACCAAGTTTGGTGAGTTTTTGGGCATGTTAAGGCCCCCAAAAATGCGATCTCGGAGGGGGAAAAAAAAAAAAAAAAAATAATAATCCTAAGGGTTTCAATAGGGCTCTTGCACCATTCGGTGCTCGGGCCCTAATTAAAGCTGCAAGCAGCATTGCGGGCCCTCGCGCACCTTGCTATCCGCAGGGTCATCGCAGTCTTCTCTCCTATGCTCTCGTCTCCTATACTCTCCTGTCCTATGCTCTCCTCCTCTCATTTCCACAGATATACAACGAACACATGTTTACAACCAAACTTTCCTGTTAGCAGTAGATGGCGCTATGACCGTATCATCCTATTAGCATATATATCTGTTCAGACTCGGGTCCATAGCAGTACTGTAAGATTTTGTCCACATTGCATAAAGTATATGATTAGTACTGCATAAAACACAGCGAGTTCCTTTGTAATGGCGAACGGTCAACTTTGAGGCCACTCCCCCGCCACACGGTAATACTTTTGAAAGAGTTTTGTAATGCGTCTATTCTGTATCGTGTCCTGAGTGGACACAGTGATTTTCAGCTTGATTGGATGAAGTATGCGAGGCGTGAAAAGTTTTGTAGCAGGGTCACAAATCGCCAAAAATTAACAGAAATTTCAAAATGGCGGACTTCCTGTTGGGTTTGGAGGGGGGGTCCAAGAGACTTTTTTGTGCGTCTTGGGGTGATACACATGTGTGCTAATTCTCATGATCCTGTGTCAAACTGGCCAGCGGGGCTACGCATTAGGGCAATAAATACAGTGAGTTCCTTTGTAATGGCGAATGGTCAACTTTGAGGCCACGCCCCCGCCACACCGTCAGACTTTTGTAAGAGTTTTTGAATGCGTCTATTCCCTATGGTGTCCTGAGTGGACACAGTGAGTTTTAGCTCATTTGGATGAAGTATGCGAGGCGTGAAAAGTTTTGTAGGAGGGTCACAAATCGCCAAAAATTAACAGAAATTTCAAAATTGCGGACTTCCTGTTGGGTTTGGAGGGGGGGTCCAAGAGACTTTTTTGTGCATCTTGGGGTGATACACATGTGTACCAATTTTCATGCCCCTACTCAAAACAGGCCAGGGGGGCAGGCAGAAAAACCTATGAAAACACAACATTTTGTGTAGCCAGTAGGTGGCGCTCTGTCAAAGCCTCAATATTGTTGTATAGATGTGTTTAGGGTCAGACTCTGATCATACATGTGACATTTCGTACAGATCGGACAGAAAACGAAGAAGTTATAGAGACTTTCTGTGTCCTCAGAAATGGTCAAACTTTGAGGCCACGCCCCGGCCACACCGTCAGACTTTTGTAAGAGTTTTGGAATGCGTCTATTCCCTATAGTGTCCTGAGTGGACACGGCGAATTTCAGCTCAATCCGTTGAAGTATGCGAGGCGTGAAAAGTTTGGCAGCAGGGTCACACATCGCCAAAAATGGCCACAAACCTTCAAATGGCGGACTTCCTGTTGGGTTTGGAGGGGGGGTCCAAGAGACTTTTTTGTGCGTCTTGAGGTGATACATATGTGTGCCAATTTTCATAATCCTGTGTCAAACCGGCCAGAGGGGCTACGCGTTGGGGGCGCTATAGAGCCATTTTTATATGTGCATTTCAAAAGTCAGCAAATTTCAAAATTTTTAGGGCGAATGAATTTTTCTACCAAGTTTGGTGAGTTTTTGGGCATGTTAAGGCCTCCAAAAATGCGATCTCGGAGGGGGAAAAAAAAAAATTAAAGCTGCAAGCAGCATTGCGGGCCCTCGCGCACCTTGCGATCCGCGGGGTCATCGCAGTCTTCTCTCCTATGCTCTTGTCTCCTATACTCTCCTGTCCTATGCTCTCCTCTTATTTCCACAGAGATACAACGAACACATGTTTACAACCAAACTTTCCTGCTACCAGTAGGTGGCGCTATGACCGTATCATCCTATTAGCATATATGTCTGTTCAGACTCGGGTCCATAGCAGTACTGTAAGATTTTGTCCACAGTGCATAAAGTATATGGGTAGTACTGCATAAAACACAGCGAGTTCCTTTGTAATGGCGAACGGTCAACTTTGAGGCCACTCCCCCGCCACACGGTAATACTTTTGAAAGAGTTTTGGAATGCATCTATTCCCTATGGTGTCCTGAGTAGACACAGTGAATTTCAGCTCAATTGCATGAAGTATGTGAGGCGTGAAAAGTTTTGAAGCAGGGTCAAAAATAGGCAAACAATTGCCACAAAAGTCAAAATGGCGGACTTCCTGTTGGGTTTGGAGGCGGGGTCCAAGAGACTTTTTTGTGCGTCTTGGGGTGATACACATGTGTGCTAATTTTCATGAACCTGTGTCAAACTGGCCAGCGGGGCTACACATTAGGGCAAAAAATACAGGGAGTTCCTTTGTAATGGCGAATGGTCAACTTTGAGGCCACGCCCCCACCACACCGTAAGACCTTTGTAAGAGTTTTGGAATGCGTCTATTCCCTGTGGTGTCCTGAGTGGACACAGTGAATTTCAGCTCAATTGCATGAAGTATGTGAGGCGTGAAAAGTTTTGAAGCAGGGTCACAAATAGGCAAAAAATGGCCACAAAAGTCAAAATGGTGGACTTCCTGTTGGGTTTGGAGGGGGGGTCCAAGAGACTTTTTTGTGCGTCTTGGGGTGATACACATGTGTGCTAATTCTCATGATCCTGTGTCAAACTGGCCAGCGGGGCTACGCATTAGGGCAATAAATACAGTGAGTTCCTTTGTAATGGCGAATGGTCAACTTTGAGGCCACGCCCCCGCCACACCGTCAGACTTTTGTAAGAGTTTTTGAATGCGTCTATTCCCTATGGTGTCCTGAGTGGACACAGTGAGTTTTAGCTTATTTGGATGAAGTATGCGAGGCGTGAAAAGTTTTGTAGGAGGGTCACAAATCGCCAAAAATTAACAGAAATTTCAAAATTGCGGACTTCCTGTTGGGTTTGGAGGGGGGGTCCAAGAGACTTTTTTGTGCATCTTGGGGTGATACACATGTGTACCAATTTTCATGACCCTACTCAAAACAGGCCAGGGGGGCAGGCAGAAAAACCTATGAAAACACAACATTTTGTGTAGCCAGTAGGTGGCGCTCTGTCAAAGCCTCAATATTGTTGTATAGATGTGTTTAGGGTCAGACTCTGATCATACATGTGACATTTCGTACAGATCGGACAGAAAACGAAGAAGTTATAGAGACTTTCTGTGTCCTCAGAAATGGTCAAACTTTGAGGCCACGCCCCGGCCACACCGTCAGACTTTTGTAAGAGTTTTGGAATGCGTCTATTCCCTATGGTGTCCTGAGTGGACACGGCGAATTTCAGCTCAATCCGTTGAAGTATGCGAGGCGTGAAAAGTTTGGCAGCAGGGTCACACATCGCCAAAAATGGCCACAAACCTTCAAATGGCGGACTTCCTGTTGGGTTTGGAGGGGGGGTCCAAGAGACTTTTTTGTGCGTCTTGAGGTGATACATATGTGTGCCAATTTTCATAATCCTGTGTCAAACCGGCCAGAGGGGCTACGCGTTGGGGGCGCTATAGAGCCATTTTTATATGTGCATTTCAAAAGTCAGCAAATTTCAAAATTTTTCGGGCGAATGAATTTTTCTACCAAGTTTGGTGAGTTTTTGGGCATGTTAAGGCCCCCAAAAATGCGATCTTAGGGGGGGAAGGAAAAAAAAAAATGAAAAATAATAATCCTAAGGGTTTCAATAGGGCTCTTGCACCATTCGGTGCTCGGGCCCTAATTAAAGCTGCAAGCAGCATTGCGGGCCCTCGCGCACCTTGCGATCCGCGGGGTCATCGCAGTCTTCTCTCCTATGCTCTTGTCTCCTGTACTCTCCTGTCCTATGCTCTCCTCTTATTTCCACAGAGATACAACGAACACATGTTTACAACCAAACTTTCCTGCTACCAGTAGGTGGCGCTATGACCGTATCATCCTATTAGCATATATATCTGTTCAGACTCAGGTCCATAGCAGTACTGTAAGATTTTGTCCACATTGCATAAAGTATATGGGTAGTACTGCATAAAACACAGCGAGTTCCTTTGTAATGGCGAACGGTCAACTTTGAGGCCACTCCCCTGCCACACGGTAATACTTTTGAAAGAGTTTTGGAATGCATCTATTCCCTATGGTGTCCTGAGTGGACACAGTGAATTTCAGCTCAATTGCATGAAGTATGTGAGGCGTGAAAAGTTTTGAAGCAGGGTCACAAATAGGCAAAAAAGTGCCACAAAAGTCAAAATGGCGGACTTCCTGTTGGGTTTGGAGGTGGGGTCCAAGAGACTTTTTTGTGCGTCTTGGGGTGATACACATGTGTGCTAATTTTCATGAACCTGTGTCAAACTGGCCAGCGGGGCTACACATTAGGGCAATAAATACAGTGAGTTCCTTTGTAATGGCGAATGGTCAACTTTGAGGCCACGCCCCCGCCACACCGTCAGACTTTTGTAAGAGTTTTTGAATGCGTCTATTCCCTATGGTGTCCTGAGTGGACACAGTGAGTTTTAGCTCATTTGGATGAAGTATGCGAGGCATGAAAAGTTTTGTAGGAGGGTCACAAATCGCCAAAAATTAACAGAAATTTCAAAATTGCGGACTTCCTGTTGGGTTTGGAGGGGGGGTCCAAGAGACTTTTTTGTGCATCGTGGGGTGATACACATGTGTACCAATTTTCATGCCCCTACTCAAAACAGGCCAGGGGGGCAGGCAGAAAAACCTATGAAAACACAACATTTTGTGTAGCCAGTAGGTGGCGCTCTGTCAAAGCCTCAATATTGTTGTATAGATGTGTTTAGGGTCAGACTCTGATCATACATGTGACATTTCGTACAGATCGGACAGAAAACGAAGAAGTTATAGAGACTTTCTGTGTCCTCAGAAATGGTCAAACTTTGAGGCCACGCCCCGGCCACACCGTCAGACTTTTGTAAGAGTTTTGGAATGCGTCTATTCCCTATGGTGTCCTGAGTGGACACGGCGAATTTCAGCTCAATCCGTTGAAGTATGCGAGGCGTGAAAAGTTTGGCAGCAGGGTCACACATCGCCAAAAATGGCCACAAACCTTCAAATGGCGGACTTCCTGTTGGGTTTGGAGGGGGGGTCCAAGAGACTTTTTTGTGCGTCTTGAGGTGATACATATGTGTGCCAATTTTCATAATCCTGTGTCAAACCGGCCAGAGGGGCTACGCGTTGGGGGCGCTATAGAGCCATTTTTATATGTGCATTTCAAAAGTCAGCAAATTTCAAAATTTTTCGGGCGAATGAATTTTTCTACCAAGTTTGGTGAGTTTTTGGGCATGTTAAGGCCTCCAAAAATGCGATCTCGGAGGGGGAAAAAAAAAAAAAAAAAATAATTAAAGCTGCAAGCAGCATTACGGGCCCTCGCGCACCTTGCGATCCGCGGGGTCATCGCAGTCTTCTCTCCTATGCTCTCGTCTCCTATACTCTCCTGTCCTATGCTCTCCTCCTCTCATTTCCACAGATATACAACGAACACGTTTACAACCAAACTTTCCTGCTACCAGTAGGTGGCGCTATGACCATATCATCCTATTAGCATATATATCTGTTCACACTCAGGTCCATAGCAGTACTGTAAGATTTTGTCCACATTGCATAAAGTATATGGGTAGTACTGCAGAAAACACAGCAAGTTCCTTTGTAATGGCGAATGGTCAACTTTGAGGCCACTCCCCTGCCACATGGTAATACTTTTGAAAGAGTTTTGGAATGCGTCTATTCCCTATGGTGTCCTGAGTGGACACAGTGAATTTCAGCTTAATTGCAAAAAGTATGTGAGCCATGAAAAGTTTTGAAGCAGGGTCACAAATAGGCAAAAAATGGCCACAAAAGTCAAAATGGCGGACTTCCTGTTGGGTTTGGAGGGGGGGTCCAAGAGACTTTTTTGTGCGTCTTGGGGTGATACACATGTGTGCTAATTTTCATGATCCTGTGTCAAACTGGCCAGAGGGGCTACGCGTTAGGACAAAAAATACAGGGAGTTCCTTTGTAATGGCGAATGGTCAACTTTGAGGCCACGCCCCCACCACACTGTAATACTTTTGTAAGAGTTTTGGAATGCGTCTATTCCCTGTGGTGTCCTGAGTGGACACAGTGAATTTCAGCTCAATTGCATGAAGTATGTGAGGCGTGAAAAGTTTTGAAGCAGGGTCACAAATAGGCAAAAAATGGCCACAAAAGTCAAATGGTGGACTTCCTGTTGGGTTTGGAGGGGGGGTCCAAGAGACTTTTTTGTGCGTCTTGGGGTGATACACATGTGTGCTAATTCTCATGATCCTGTGTCAAACTGGCCAGCGGGGCTACGCATTAGGGCAATAAATACAGTGAGTTCCTTTGTAATGGCGAATGGTCAACTTTGAGGCCACGCCCCCGCCACACCGTCAGACTTTTGTAAGAGTTTTTGAATGCGTCTATTCCCTATGGTGTCCTGAGTGGACACAGTGAGTTTTAGCTCATTTGGATGAAGTATGCGAGGCGTGAAAAGTTTTGTAAGAGGGTCACAAATCGCCAAAAATTAACAGAAATTTCAAAATTGCGGACTTCCTGTTGGGTTTGGAGGGGGGGTCCAAGAGACTTTTTTGTGCATCTTGGGGTGATACACATGTGTACCAATTTTCATGACCCTACTCAAAACAGGCCAGGGGGGGCAGGCAGAAAAACCTATGAAAACACAACATTTTGTGTAGCCAGTAGGTGGCGCTCTGTCAAAGCCTCAATATTGTTGTATAGATGTGTTTAGGGTCAGACTCTGATCATACATGTGACATTTCGTACAGATCGGACAGAAAACGAAGAAGTTATAGAGACTTTCTGTGTCCTCAGAAATGGTCAAACTTTGAGGCCACGCCCCGGCCACACCGTCAGACTTTTGTAAGAGTTTTGGAATGCGTCTATTCCCTATGGTGTCCTAAGTGGACACGGCGAATTTCAGCTCAATCCGTTGAAGTATGCGAGGCGTGAAAAGTTTGGCAGCAGGGTCACACATCGCCAAAAATGGCCACAAACCTTCAAATGGCGGACTTCCTGTTGGGTTTGGAGGGGGGGTCCAAGAGACTTTTTGTGCGTCTTGAGGTGATACATATGTGTGCCAATTTTCATAATCCTGTGTCAAACCGGCCAGAGGGGCTACGCGTTGGGGGCGCTATAGAGCCATTTTTATATGTGCATTTCAAAAGTCAGCAAATTTCAAAATTTTTCGGGCGAATGAATTTTTCTACCAAGTTTGGTGAGTTTTTGGGCATGTTAAAGCCTCCAAAAATGCGATCTCGGAGGGGGAAAAAAAAAAAAAAAAAAAAAAAAAAAAAAAAATAATAATCCTAAGGGTTTCAATAGGGCTCTTGCACCATTCGGTGCTCGGGCCCTAATAATCCTAAGGGTTTCAATAGGGCTCTTGCACCATTCGGTGCTCGGGCCCTAATAATCCTAAGGGTTTCAATAGGGCTCTTGCACCATTCGGTGCTCGGGCCCTAATAATCCTAAGGGTTTCAATAGGGCTCTTGCACCATTCGGTGCTCGGGCCCTAATAATCCTAAGGGTTTCAATAGGGCTCTTGCACCATTCGGTGCTCGGGCCCTAATAATAATCCTAAGGGTTTCAATAGGGCTCTTGCACCATTCGGTGCTCGGGCCCTAATTAAAGCTGCAAGCAGCATTGCGGGCCCTCGCGCACCTTGCGATCCGCGGGGTCATCGCAGTCTTCTCTTCTATGCTCTCGTCTCCTATACTCTCCTGTGCTATGCTCTCCTCCTCTCATTTCCACAGATATACAACAAACACATGTTTACAACCAAACTTTCCTGCTACCAGTAGGTGGCGCTATGACCGTATCATCCTATTAGCATATATATCTGTTTAGACTCGGCTCCATGGCAGTACTGTAAGATTTTGTCCACATTGCATAAAGTATATGGGTAGTACTGCATAAAACACAGCGAGTTCCTTTGTAATGGCGAATGGTCAACTTTGAGGCCACTCCCCCACCACACGGTAATACTTTTGAAAGAGTTTTGGAATGCGTCTATTCGCTATGGTGTCCTGAGTGGACACAGTGAATTTCAGCTGAATTGCATGAAGTATGCGAGGCACGAAAAGTTTTATAGCACGGTCAGAAAACGGTAAAAATTACAAAAAAAAGTCAAAATGGTGGACTTCCTGTTGGGTTTAGAGGGGGGGTCCAAGAGACTTTTTTGTGCGACTTGGGGTGATACACATGTGTGCTAATTCTTGTGATCCTGTGTCAAACTGGCCAGCGGGGCTACGCATTAGGGCAATAAATACAGTGACTTCCTTTGTAATGGCGAATGGTCAACTTTGAGGCCACGCCCCCGCCACACCGTCAGACTTTTGTAAGAGTTTTGGAATGCGTCTATTCCCTATGGTGTCCTGAGTGGACACAGTGAGTTTTAGCTCATTTGGATGAAGTATGCGAGGCGTGAAAAGTTTTGCAGCAGGGTCACAAATCGCCAAAAATTAACAGAAATTTCAAAATGGCGGACTTCCTGTTGGGTTTGGAGGGGGGGTCCAAGAGACTTTTTTGTGCATCTTGGGGTGATACACATGTGTGCCAATTTTCGTGACCCTACTCAAAACAGGCCACAGGGGCAGGCAGAAAAACCTATGAAAACACAAAATTTTGTGTAGCCAGTAGGTGGCGCTCTGTCAAAGCCTCAATATTGTTGTATAGATGTGTTTAGGGTCAGACTCTGATCATACATGTGACATTTCGTACAGATCGGACAGAAAACGAAGAAGTTATAGAGACTTTCTGTGTCCTCAGAAATGGTCAAACTTGAGGCCACGCCCCGGCCACACCGTCAGACTTTTGTAAGAGTTTTGGAATGCGTCTATTCCCTATGGTGTCCTGAGTGGACACGGCGAATTTCAGCTCAATCCGTTGAAGTATGCGAGGCGTGAAAAGTTTGGCAGCAGGGTCACACATCGCCAAAAATGGCCACAAACCTTCAAATGGCGGACTTCCTGTTGGGTTTGGAGGGGGGGTCCAAGAGACTTTTTTGTGCGTCTTGAGGTGATACATATGTGTGCCAATTTTCATAATCCTGTGTCAAACCGGCCAGAGGGGCTACGCGTTGGGGGCGCTATAGAGCCATTTTTATATGTGCATTTCAAAAGTCAGCAAATTTCA